>NC_088241.1:47617922-47825422 GCF_036934945.1 Oncorhynchus masou masou | reverse complement strand
TGGGCTTACCTCTGCTGTACCCACATCCCACCATACTCCTGTCTGCACATTATGTCCTGAATCTATTCTACCACTCCCAGAAATCTGCTCCTTTTATTCTTTGTCCCCTATGCTCGAGGCGACCAGTTTTGATAGCCCTTAGCCGTACCCTCATCCTACTCCTCCTCTGTTCCTCTGGTGATGTGGAGGTAAATCCAGGCCCTGCGTGTCCCCAGGCACCCTCATTTGTTGACTTCTGTGATCGAAAAAGCCTTGGTTTTATGCATGTCAACATCAGAAGCCTCCTCCCTAAGTTTGTTTTACTCACTCAAGTCTTTGAAAGCCAAGTTAATAAACAGATCACTGACCATTTCGAATCCCACTGTACCTTCTCCGCTGTGCAATCCGGTTTCCGAGCCGGTCACGGGTGCACCTCAGCCACGCTCAAGGAACTAAACGATATCACAACCGCCATCGATAAAAGACAGTACTGTGCAGCCATCTTCATCGACCTGGCCAAGGCCTTCGACTCTGTCAGTCACCGCTATTCTTATCGGCAGACTCAATAGCCTTGATTTTTCGAATGACTGCCTCACCTGGTTCACCAACTACTTTGCAGACAGAGTTCAGTGTGTCAAATCGGAGGGCATGTTGTCTGGACATCTGGCGGTCTCTATGGGGTTACACAGGGTTCAATTCTCGGGCCGACTCTCTTCTCTGTATACATCAATGATGTCGCTCTTGCTGTGGAAGATTCCCTGATCCACCTCTACGCAGACGACACCATTCTGTATACTTCTGGCCCTTCCTTGGACACTGTGCTAACTAACCTCCAAATGAGCTTCAACGCCTTCCGTGGCCTCCAAATGCTCTTAAACGCTAGTAAAACCAAATGCATGCTTTTCAACCGTTCCCTGCCCGCACCCGCCCGCCCAACTAGCATTACCACCCTGGACGGTTCCGACCTAGAATATGTGGACAACTATAAATACCAAGGTGTCTAGCTAAACCTTCCTTCTAGACTCATATTAAACATCTCCAAACCAAAATCAGAATCGGCTTTCTATTTCTCAACAAAGCCTCCTTCACTCACACCGCCAAACTTACCCTACTAAAACTGACTATCCTACTGATCCTCGACTTTGGCGATCATCTACAAAATAGCTTCCAATACTCTACTCAGCAAACTGGATGCAGTCTACCACAGTGCCATCCGTTTTGTTACCAAATCACCTTATACCACCCACCACTGCGACCTGTATGCTCTAGTCGGCTGGCCCTCGCTACATATTCGTCACCAGAACCACTGGCTCCAGGTCATCTATAAGTCTATGCTAGGTAAAGCTCCGCCTTATCTCAGTTCACTGGTCACGATAACAACACCCACCCGTAGCACACGTTCCAGCAGGTATATCTCACTGATCATCCCCAAAGCCAACTCCTCATTTGGCCGCCATTCCTTCCAGTTCTCTGCTGCCAGTGATTGGAATGAATTGCAAAAATCGCTGAAGTTGGAGACTTTTATTTCCCTCACCAACTTTAAACATCCACTATCTGAGCAGCTAACCGATCGCTGTAGCTGTACATAATCCATCTGTAAATAGCCCACCCAATCTACCTACCTCATCCACATACTGTTTTTATTTTATTTACTTTTCTGCTCTTTTGCACACCAGTATCTTTACTTGCACATCATCATCTGCTCATTTATCACTCCAGTGTTAATCTGCTAAATTTAAATTATTCGCTCCTATGGCCTATTTTTTTGCCTACCTCTTCATGCCTTTTGCACACACTGTATATAGACTTTCTTTTTTCTACTGTGTCATTGACTTGTTTGTGTTATAGGCTTGTTTATTGTTTACTCCATGTGTAACTCTGTGTTGTTGTCTGTGTCACACTGCTTTGCTTTATCTTGGCCAGGTCGCAGTTGCAAATGAGAACTTGTTCTCAACTAGCGTACCTGGTTAAATAAAGGTGAAATAAAATAAAATAAAATAAATGACCTTATCCCAAACCTTAACCCTTACATTAACCATTCATTATGAATATTTAAACTAAACTGTCAAGATGTTTCTGTTTTAAATCTATCCCAAACCTTAACCTTTACCTTAACCATTTGGAATTAATGCCGAAACATAACTGTATAAATTTGACGTTTTTTCTTCCCTGGACAAACGATGAATACTGAAGTCAAACCGTCCCAAACTGTGAGCTCTTGTTGCTCAACAAGTGAGGTTACACACTGGGCCAGTAGAGGGAGGTCTTACTATGTGTACATCTAGACAGAGTGTGTGTGTGTGTGGAGGGGGAGGTGTACGTGTAGACAACGGAGAGAGTGAGAGAGAGTGTGTGTTCATGTGTTTGTGCGTGTGTGCGTGTGTGCGTGTGTGCGTGTGTGTGTGTGTTGTGTGCGTGCAAGAGGGGGCACAGGAGGAGGGAGGGGAATGCTTGGAATCAGTCCAACACTATAATGCCTTTACTTTCTAACCATTCCATGAGCAGCAGACTCTTTTTTTCTTTCACTTGGACTGTGTGTGTGTGTGTGTGTGTGTGTGTGTGTGTGTGTGTGTGTGTGTGTGTGTGTGTGTGTGTGTGTGTGTGTGTGCGTGCGTGCGTGCGTGCGTGCGTGCATGGAGCTTTGTGCTGCCGTCTCCCTGGTTTCCATGACGATAATAGGCATAACCAGATTTATTTTCCTGTACAGTTGCTCTAAGTGTTCCACTGATGGTGCAGTCTGGGCTCAGCCACTGAGATGGTGTGTGTCCAATGCCATTGGTTACGTCTACACATGCCAGTCTAGCATCTTGATTGCTTCTACTAGGGCCTGGCTTCCTCTCGCTGGTGGTCCTGCTATCTCTGAACGTCTGAATGGAAATGCATGAAGGAGAGGAAGAGAAATGAAGAGTGAGAGAGAGACAGAAAGAAAGAAAAAGAGAGAGAGAGAGAGAGAGGAGAGAGAGAGAGAGAGAGAGAGAGAGAGAGAGAGAGAGAGAGAGAGAGAGAGAGAGAGAGAGAGAGAGAATGAAAGAAAGAAAGAAAGAAAGACAGAAAGAAAGGTTAATTATGTAAATATTGTAAATCTCCAAAGTAAGCTTTGGCAATATGTACATTGTTACGTCATGCCAATAAAGCAAATTGAATTGAATTGAAAGACAGAGACGGACACAAAGAGATTGAGAGAGAGAGAGAGAGAGAGAGAGAGAGAGAGAGAGAGAGAGAGAGAGAGAGAGAGAGAGAGAGAGAGAGAGAGACATAGAGAGAGAGAGAGAGAGAGAGAGAGAGAGAGAGAGAGAGAGAGAGAGAGAGAGAGAGAGAGACAAAGATTTTTGTAGTGTTTCCTCTGTGAAGGTATTAATGTAACCAGCGAGCACGTCAAATTTTGAAGTTTCTCTGAACGTCAAATTCGGACAGTGGTGTTTCTGTGATAAGGGAAGAGAGGGGTTAGGATATGCACACGCACACATCCAAATACACACACACAAGCAAACACACACTACTGCACACATACACACACTCACGCACACTCGCATGCACAAACACACGCACACACAGCAGAGACAAGGGAGGGACAGGCTGGGGTCCTCTAGCAGACACAGCATGCAGAAACATCACAGGGTCAGCAGCACACATCCACACGGATTATCGACCTGTCACACCACCCTGTCAGGCCGAGGCATGGAGGGAAGAGAGGAGGAGAGGGATGGAGGAGAAAAGGATGGAGCAGGGCAAAGGGATGGAGGCAAAAAGGAGCAGAGGAGGGGGATGGAGGAGAGGAGGGTGCAGGGGAGAGGGATGGAGGAGAGGAGGGAGGAGGAGAGGGATGGAGGAGAGGAAGGAGCAGGGGAGAGGGATGAGGAGAGGAGGGAGCAGGGGGAGGGGTGGAGGAGTGGAGGGAGGAGGAGAGATGGATGGAGGAGAGGAAGGAGCAGGGGAGAGGGATGAGGAGAGGAGGGAGCAGGGGGAGGGGTGGAGGAGTGGAGGGAGGAGTAGAGATGGATAGAGGAGAAGAGGGAGCAGCAGAGAGGGATTGAGGAGAGGAGGGAGCAGGGGGAGGGATGGAGGAGAGGAAGGAGCAGGGGCGAGGAACGGAGTAGAGGAGGGAGGAGGGGAGCGGGATGGAGGGGAGGAGGGAGCAGGGGAGAGGGATGGAGGAGAGCAGGGAACAGGGGAGAGGGATGGAGGAATGGAGGAAGCAGGGGAGAGGGATGGAGGAGAGGAGGGAGAAGGAGAGAGGGACAGAGGGTGGAAGGAGAGAGGGAGGAGGGTGAGTAGGAATGAAGATTAAACTGCTTACACACACAATCAAACGTATTCAAGCATACCAACCATAATTTCCTCTTTTGTAATAATCAAGCGTATGTGCAAGCATGATAGTGTGTACCAATGTGTTTGTGTCAGTGTGTGGTGTGAGTGTGTGTTTTTGCACGAGTGTGTAACACAACATATGTGTTTTTCCCACCAGATAGGCTACACAAGGCATGCAGATATGACCAGGTTTGAACTGGTTTGTGTGCTCTCCCTTGAGGAGAGTTGATGACTGCACAGCCAGTGAAGCTGAGAGGAATATGAAATCCAATCTGCTCATTTCAAGGTTATTATCCTCTCAACACACCACACAACAATTTAATGATGGATATTCAATTCATCCCTCCCTGAAAACAAAATATCATCCAGCCCATTCTTTCAATTATTAACATGATGTTCACGCTACGTCAATTCATACTACTACTTCACTGCGACTACTACTACTACTACGCAAATTCAATACCAAATATGGCAGTATGATTGGTACATTTCTTTCAATGCATATCTTACCCTTTCCTACACTTCTTCCCACTCAACCTAAATAGTATATTCCACACCACCTTAGCACCACTAGAGAATCTAAAAACTTGAAGGCTGCTTTATTGTTAGTGTTTCTAAAGGGGGAAAAGGATGGAAAGAGTAGAGAAACGAAAGGGAAAATTCTCTCTCCTCCCCATCCCCATTATGAACATGTTCCCTGGCATTTGCAGTTAGCAGAGCAGATGGTGTGAATATGCAGGCCAGTAATTTCCCAATCAATAGTGAGGCACATGGGACACACTGTATGTTCTGGAGGAGGGAAGCCATGACAGGCCCAGAGGAGAAACACTCAAGGAGAAGCCAACAGACACAAAGGCAGCTCTGCAGCTCGCCGCTCTCTCTCTCTCTCTCTCTCTCTCTCTCTTTTCTTTCTTTCTCTCTTTCTCTCTTTCTCTCTCTCTCTCTCTCTCTCTCTTCCTCTACCCCCCTCTCTCTTCCTCTCTCTTGCTTTCTCTCTGTCTTGTTGCCTGTCTGTCTGTCTGAATGTCGTTCTCTGTGTTCATACATCTTACTCTGTCTTTCTCACTAAAATATGAAATTTAAACAGTCTACTGTGTGCTAAAACAGGTGAATGTTTCATTCAGGGCACCACTAACCTTTCAAAATGGGGAATAGTAAGTAATATCCATTAGTTTGCCATAAGAATATGTACATACTGTAGGTGTAGACCCTTTCCTCAGTTGAATCCCAATGGACATTTTAGTTTCCATCTAAATCTGTTTGGCATTTCCGACAGTCAATGGAGGTAGAAAACTAACATCCAACAAAGCAAGATACAAAAGATAATACAACGGAAAGAGCAAGAAAAATCTAAGAAGCCAGTGGATAAGAGAGAGAGTGAGAGAGAGAGAGAGAGAGAGAGAGAGAGACAGAGAGAGACATAGAGAGAGAGACATAGAGAGAGAGAGAGAGACATAGAGAGAGAGAGAGAGACATATAGAGAGAGACATAGAGAGAGAGAGAGAGAGAGAGAGAGACAGAGAGAGACATAGAGAGAGAGAGACATAGAGAGAGAGAGAGAGAGACATATAGAGAGAGAGAGACATAGAGAGAGAGAGAGAGAGAGAGAGAGAGACAGAGAGAGACATAGAGAGAGAGAGACATAGAGAGAGAGAGAGAGACATATAGAGAGAGAGAGACATAGAGAGAGAGAGAGAGAGAGAGAGAGAGAGAGAGAGGGAGAGAAACTAACAGCCCTAGAGCTTTTTTCCTTAGACAAGCTGTTGTTTAATATGACTTTGGCGCAGGCCAGGATAAAATCATAGGCCCTCCTGCTGGTAAAGTGGAGGGGCCGAAAATCTGGATTCTTCTTCTTCATCTCAGAGAGCCATTACATTATACACCATAAGTTAGTGGAGAGCCAAACATGGCAGTCCGTTTATAAAACTATTTATAGTTCATTAAATATTTGGAGTGTGTCGTGCAGACAGGTAGTACAGTGCTGTTGTTGTTATTTACTATCGTCACTGATGTGGTGAAACATGAACATCTCCATCCATCCCTACCTTCCCTCTCTCTTTTCCCTCCCTCCCTTCCCTCCCTCCCCTCACCAAAGCCCTGTGGTTGATACTTGAGATTTGGACTCGAGTTTTTTCAAATACTGTCTTTTTCTCCTCTTCAAACCAGATGCTACTGATGTTTATGTGGAATATTAATTCATCTGTTGAAGGTGTCGTTGCTATGGGGAATAGTCAATCCTCTGCCGTGACTTCTGTTTTGTCTGACAAATGTGTGCAACAAGAGAGATGCAGCAACAGACTCAATTGAGGTTCAGGAAGTGTTTGAAGGGAGGATGGAAGGAGGGGGATCGACTGGGGAGTTTTGTCTAACTTATCTGATTTAGATGTTGTGGTACTTTCCCAATCTGATTTACTTTATCAGTCTGACTCGTAATATTGATAAAAAAACAGCTCGACTTTTGAACCAAAAAGTTCCCATTTCCAATGTCCTTTTTGTACCTCTCCCTGCATATCTAAAGGATCCGGTCAGCAACTCCCGCGTCAACTCATCATACTTTATGGGGAATTCAACGGTCAATAGGATTTTGTTTGATATGAATACATCAGACTGAGATGTTTATGTGTGATTAGTCAGCAGTCATTGTCGAGGCATGATTACCTCTCACGTGAGGTGGTGAAAGATGTAACTTTCCCTTCAGCCCCTAAACAAATCCCACACTTTTTATTACCACTAAAAGATTAATACGCAATTTATTCATTTTCTGTCAGCAACTAGGCAATTCATATACAACACATTTTCAGTTGGATAAATCAACTTCCCTCATATTCAAAGCTGTAAAGAAACAGCTAGCTGATGAAAGTGACTGTGTATGCAGCTGTGCTTCAGGCAACTTAATTGTTCTATACTGGAAAACAAGGCACTTCATCCATTAGTTTATAGAGGCCTTTCCCCGATTCCTTCCCTGGAGACATGGAATTATTGCAGGTCAACAACACGGATTTTGTCCCTGTGTGTTTTTCTTTTCTATTTTTCAAAACCCAAGAGCTAATTATAGTATTTGTTTCCATTTACTCTAGAAAAAAATGCTCTTTTAATAAACCCATTCGAATCAGAGACCTTACATGCAATATTGTATCAAGGGTATGGTTGGAAAGCATGAATCTTACAGGGACCATTCTCCATGAACCACCAATGTATTCTTTTCCATTATAGCAAAGGGATCATTATACAGTGCATTCAGAAAGTATTCAGACCCCTTAACTTTTCCCACATTTTGTTACGTTAAAGCCTTATTCTAAAATGGATTTTAAACATTAATTCACCTGAACAATCTACACACAATACCCCATAATGACAAAGCAAAAACAGGTTTTTAGAAGTTTTTGCAAATGTATTAAAAATAAAAAACTGAAATATCATATTTTCATAAATATTCAGAATCGTTACTCAGTACTTTGTTGATGCACCTTTAGCAGCGATTACAGCCTCAAGTCTTCTTGGGTATGACACTACAAGCTTGGCACACCTGTATTTGGGGAGTTTCTCCCATTCTTCTCTGCAGATCCTCTCAAGCTCTGTCAGGTTGGATGGGGAGCGTCGCTGTACAGCTATTTTCAGATCTCTCCAGAGAGGCTCTGGCTGGGCCACTCAAGGACATTCAGAGACTTGTCCCAAGGCCACTCCTGCATTGTCTTGGCTGTGTGCATAGGGTCGTTGTCCTGTTGGAAGGTGAACCTTCGCCCCCAGTCTGAGGTCCTGAGCGCTCTGGAGCAGGTTTTCATCAAGGATCTCTCTGTATTTTGTTCCGTTCATCTTTGCCTCAATCATAACTAGTCTACCAGTCCCTGCTGCTGAAAAACATCCCCTCAGCATGATGCTGCCAACACCATGCTTCACCGTAGGGATGGTGCCTGGTTTCCTCCAGACATGACGCTTGGCATTCAGGCCAAAGAGTTCAATCTTGGTTTCATCAGACCAGAGAATCGTGTTTCTCATGGTCTGAGAATCCTTTAGGTGCCTTTTGGAAAACTCCAAGCGCACTGTCATGTGCCTTTTACTGAGGAGTGGCTTCCGCCTAGCCACTCTACCATAAAGGCCTGATCGGTGGAGTGCTGCAGAGATGGTTGTCCTTCTGGAAGGTTCTCTCATCTCCACAGAGGAACTCTGAGCTCTGTCCGAGTGACCATCTGGTTCTTGGTCAACTCCCTGACCAAGGCCTTTCTCCCACGATTGCTCAGTTTGGCCGAGCAGACAGCTCTAGGAAGAGTCTTGGTGGTTCCAAACTCCTTCCATTTAAGAATGTTGGAGGCACCTGTGTTCTTGGGGACCTTCAATGCTGCAGACATTTTTTGGTACTCCATTTTTTGGTACTCCCCAGATCTGTGCCTCGACACAATCCTGTCTCGGAGCTCTACGAACAATTCCTTCAACCTCATGCCTTGGTTTTTGCTCTGACTTGCACTGTCAACTGTGGGACCTTATATAGACAGGTATGTGCCTTTCCAAATCATGTCCAATCAATTGAATTTACCACAGGTGGACTCCAATCAAGTTGTAGAAACACTTCAAGGATGATCAATGGAAACAGGATGCACATGAGCTCATAGCAAAGGGTCTGAATACTTATGTGAATAAGGTATTTCTGTTTTTTGTTTTTAATACATTTACAAAAAAATTCTAAAAACCTGTTTTCACTTTGTCATTATGGGGTATTGTGTGTAGATTGCTGAGGGGGGAAAAATTGTATCCATTTTAGAATAAGGCTGTAACGTAACAAAATGTGGAAAAAGTCAATGGGTCTGAATACTTTCGGAATGCCTATAATCCTCCCTTTGATATTGACCACACCTGTGTGTATAAACTATGGTCCTTAGATCCAGAGAGACCCAATTGGCCCCTGAAATCCTGTTGCCAATCACAGTCGATGGATGGGCAGAGGAATGCATCAGCACCCTGAGTCAGCTGATCAACCCACCGGGGTATAGGCAGCGACATATCTCACCTACCCACTGTACCAATCCACCAGCCACGGGCCCCAGCCACGACTCTGGCCTCTCAGAGAGTAGATCCTTCATTGTGATTGGAGGACTCCTACTCCCACAGATCCATTGTAATGCCTGGAGGCAGCACAACACAAAACATCTCTGCTCCTGGCACTGAGACTGATTTAGTTTTCCCTTCCATCCATAGTAACCATCCTCTTGAGCATCTAAAAACATGTTTTTAATTCACATTCCTTTAAATGTCAGGAACACAGTGAATCAGTCATACTGTTCAGAGTTCAGACTAACACTCACACTCCCCGACTGAGGAATGTCTGAAAGGTTTTCAAATTTCAGACCTTGAGTTTATTAATGGGATTTTCTTCTATCTTTGAGAGGCCTTTTCTCCTCTGCTGTCTTCCAAACCTGGAGGCCAGATTAGGGCTGCGAGTATGCAGTGGTACATCTCTCTGCCTTCCTATGAGGAGGACAGAGGGTGTTTCTGAACATGCGCCCTGCTCTGATACTTCACTTATTGCCTTTACAGTGAAAAGTGGGTGTGTATAGCTGCAGTGGCAGACTCCAGCTATAGCACTGCAGACCCCCAGAACCATTCCTGCAGCTTCTCAAAATGAGATGCAGCATTTCATGAAGAGTCACAGAGTTTACTGTTGCCAGAGGTGAAGTGTGTGTTTGTGCGTGTGTGTGTGTGCATGTGGACATGTTTAACTACACTTGTGGGGACTAGAAGTCTAGTAAATGGACAAAAATGCTATTTCCAGGGGATGTAGGGTTAAGGTTACAATTGTGTTAGGGTTAGAATTGTGTTTAGGGTTAGGATCTAGGGTTAGGAGCTAGGGTTAGTTTTAGGGTTAGGGTTAAGGTTAGGTTTTTGGTTTAAGGTTAGGGTTAGGGATAGGGTTATGGTTGGGGTAAGGGTTAGGGTTAGGTTTAGGGGTTAGGGAAAATAGGATTTTGAATGGGGCTGAATTGTGTGTCCCCACAAGGTTAGTTGTACAAGACTGTGTGTGTGTGTGTGTGTGTGTGTGTGTGTGTGTGTGTGTGTGTGTGTGTGTGTGTGTGTGTGTGTGTGTGTGTGTGTGTGTGTGTGTGTGTGTGTGTGTGTGTGTGTGTGTGTGTGTGTGTGTGTGTGTGTGCATGTGCGCACTTGCGTGCATGTGCATGTCTGTGAGTCTAAGGTGTGTGTGTTCTTCACCTCGGCTCAAAGATAACAGCTGGGGCCCTGAGAGTGTCTCCGTATGCTCCCCATGCCTCTTGCGGAGGAACTGCAGTGTGTGTATGTTTTATATTTTAGTCATTTAGCAGACACTCTTATCCAGAGCAAATTACAGTTAATGAATTCATCTTAGGATAGCTAGGTGAGACAACCACATGTCACAGTCATAGTAAGTACGAAGGTTGAAAAGAGTTTCCCAGGGTTGGAGGCAGAGGCTTGGAATTTAGAGTGACAGAAAGCCCCTTTAGCAGCAGATACAGAAGAAGAGAAGGTAGAGAGGAGGGAGTGGAAGGATGATAGGTCCTCCGGAAGTTTAATTTTCCTCTATTTTTGCTCAGCTGCCCGCAGCCCTATTCTGTGAGCACGCAGTGAGTCACTCAGCCACAGAGCAGGAGGGGAGGGTCAAGCCGGCCAGAAGGAAAGGGGACAGTAGGATTCAACTGAGGTGGAAAAGGAGAGGAGTAGGGTCACAAATAAGGATTTAACAGAAGGTAGAGATTGTAGGATAGAAGAGGTGAGAGTAGTTGGTGAGAGAAATCAAAGATTAAGATGGCGCATTGCCATCTGGGTAGGGGCTGAGTGAGTAGTGATCAGAGACGTGGAGGGGGGTTACAGTGAGATTAGTAGGCAAACAGCATCTAGTAAAGTTGAGGTCAAGTGTATTGACTGCCTTATGAGTGGGAGGGGCCTGGGAAAGGGTTAGGTCAAAAGAGGCGGGAAAGAAAGAGTTGGAAAGAAATGAGTCGAAGTCAAGTGTTGGGGGGTTGAATTCTCCAAGTATGACTAGTGGTGAACCATCATCGGAAAATGAGCTTATCAAGGAGCTCATTGAGGAAATCTCCAAGGGCACATGGTTGGAGACAGATCAAATCAAAATGTATTTGTCACATGCACCAAATACAACAGGTGTAAACGTTACAGTGAAATGCTTGCTTACAAGCGCTTAAGAAAATAAAACACAAAAAAGTAAGAGATAAGAATAACAAATAATTAAGGAGCAGCAGTAAATAACAATAGCGGGGCTATATACAGGGGGTACTACTACAGAGTCAATGTGCGGGGGCACTGGTGTCGAGGTAATATGTACATGTAGGTAGAGTCATTAAAGTGACTATGCATAGATAACAACAGAGAGTAGCAGCAGCGTAGGGGGGGGGGCAATGCAAATAGTATGGATATCCATTTGATTAGCTATTCAGGAGCCTTATGGCTTGGGGGCAGAAGCTTGGCGCTCCGGTAGCAGAGAGAACAGTCTATGACTAGGGTGGCCGGAGTCTGACATTTTTTAGGGCCTTCCTCTGACGCCGCCTGGTATAGAGGTACTGGAAGGCAAGAATGACAACAATTTTAAGCGTGAGTGGACAAGTGAGAGTGACAGCATGGAATTCAAATAAAGAGATGGACAGGTGAGAGAGAGGGGGGGTAATAAAAAATCTCCATTTAGAAGAAATAAGTAGCCCTGTGCCACCACCATGATGACCAAATGATCTCGGACTATGAGAGAGCAGCTTGAGTAGCATTGTTCACGTGGGTAACCCATGTCTCCGTTCAAGGCCAAATGTCTAGGGAGATGAACTCAGCCTTGTTGACCACCGATTGGCAGTTCCAAAGCCTGCTGGAAACTAGGAATTCCACCTCGGTTGTGAGAGCAGGGGACACTAGAATAGAAGGGTTGTAGCCCCGGTTTGGGAGCGTCTATGAAGCCTACATGGAGAGGAGGAAACAGGTATAGAAATCACACACATACTTGACAAAGCATCTAAAGAGCAGCAAGAGATAATCTGAAAATAACTAGGGAAGATACTCAAGTGAGAGAGTGGTGTGAAGCCTTCCTCTCATTCCTTCCTCGAACAACTCGGCTGAACGTCTTTGTTTCAGCGGCAGACTTTGTTTAGGGCGACAACACCGCCGCTTGACAAGACCTCGCTGAAAAACTAGGGAGAGACTGAAGTACTAACACTATTTGCTGATTGCCTAGCAGAGGTGAAGAAAAATACCCCCTCCAACAGACACACCCACCAATCATCACAAAGCTATCCCAAATTGACCTGAATCCAGTCCAAGTCAATGTTCCAACACTTCATAGTCACAAGTACTGAGCATTCAGCAGCGATGATTAAGTAGGCTACTAGGTACAGGGGCAGCACTTAACTAGAACTGCACTAGCCAGACTATACCAACAACAACACTTATTGAAAGACGGAAATATACTTAGGCTACTATTGCAGAGATGTGTTGTCTTTCCAGGCTATAGATGTATATGTGTCTCTGCCCCATGCCTCTCAGAGCCTGTGCAGCTAATAGCCTGCGAAATTCTGTCACAAAATATCACCTCAGATGTTCTACAGGGGAGCTTTAGTGAGATTGCACGGATGGAAAAATGTGCGGACATAGGATCCTTTAGTGGAAGGATATTTCACCAGAAGTGCCTCACTGCTGTATTACGGCTCCCAGTCCCATGTCAGAGAGAATTAGGAGAGGAGGCAGAGGAAATGTAGACCCCGTAATGAGAACTATACTCCCTACAGCCCTCATTGCAACGGATGGCGTAGTCACACTTTGGGCTGTAATGCTGTACACATAATGCAGCCAGACCCATTATTGTGTGGTTCCATTAGGCAGCTGATTGAATAATTTGTCTTTCATGATCATCAATGCTAAAAACAAGGTGCTCTCTAACTTATGTATGATGTGCTTAGTTACCCCAGTAGCTCGATATTTCTTTGCAAAGATGATGAGGAAGGGACATGTTTTTTTTAAGGCAAAGTGGGGACACAGATTACAGTGTCTGGATGGAGGATTGTTGGAGACATCAGGCTAAGTCATTCCACAGGCGCTCTAAGTAATGAATAGTCTATATAGAACATAAGACAGCTAGCCCTACGCTGAATCAATGACCACAAATGAGATGGACAATAGCTATTTCCTCCATCTAAGCTGATACTCTATATCAGGGGTGTCAAACTCATTCCATGGAGGGCTGAGTGTCTGCAGGTTTTTGTTATTATCTTTCAATTTGTGTCTAATTAAGACCTAGACAACCAGGTGAGGGGAGTTCCTAACTAATCAGTGACCTTCATTTATCAATGTAGTACAAGGGAGGAGTGAAAACCTGTTGACACTCGGCCCTCCATCCAATTAGTTTGACACCTGTGCTCTATACCAGTGTGTGGAAACAGTTCATATGTAACTCAAATGCAGCTTCTATTGTTATATTGCTAAGCCTCAACATTACCATCATTTAGTTTAATAACTCAAATACTAATCGGCAGATTAAAACCACAACTGCATTCCTAATGAGCAAAAATGATAAGGTCCTGAGATGTTTTCAAGGTTTTTTAAGACCCAGTCTTTTCCTTATTGGCTGCGTTTTACACAGGCAGCCCAATTCACTAATTAGTCTTTTGACCAATCAGATCAGCTCTGTGTGACAAAAAAAATGATGTGATTGGTCAAAAGACCAATCAGTGGAAACATTTTCAGAATTGTAAACACAGCCATAATGCCGTTAAGTCACATGATAGAGAAGTAGGCATAACAATAAAAGAAACGGATCCAGAAAGAATATGTTTTTCTAGACTTGGACGTGTAAGAAGAATGAAATAGGTCTTCCACCCCCTCAGATATATGTTAACAATAGCAAGTCATACTGCATGATAATGACTGAACCTGGCCACTTATGTGATCAGACAGAGCCACAACAGTGTCGTGTTTGCCCACGTATAGTATCCACATAGTGGAGACAGCAGGAATGAAAAGAGGAGCCGTATACATTTTATGGCAGGGGCATAATCCAAATATGAAACAGAAGGCCTGGGTTCATTCAGAGGTCTGCAGTGCCAAGGCAGCAATGCATTTGAAATGTCTCCCGGTTATTTGTGAATTACAGGCCAACTATGACTGATACAATTTCCATTTTAATTTGGAGCCGACTGAACGCGGCCCGTCCATCACGAGTTTTTAAAGTCAACATGAGACAGACGACAAAGCAGTTCTGGAACATTGCTCAAACCCAAAAGGCCAGCTCATAACTGCTCTATAAAACTCCATGCTAGTAACCTGCTTTTTCCCCCCTCCCTCCTTCTCTCTCTCCCTGACAGACTTAAGATGGTTAGATAAACATCGGGCGAGGCTAGAGATCGCATTGTTCGACCTGAAATTTAAAACAGAGAAAATCGTATACGGAAAGTTATAATTCTAAAAAGCCACTAAGTTAAATGTAAGCATTTGTTTGTTTATTCGTTTCTGCATAATGCTATTCATATTTTTTCCAGGAGCTCTGTCTGCAATAAAACATGGAGGTGACAGAGGAAACTTACACATCATATCTACAAATGAAGAGTTTATTTCCAAAGCGATACATCCACCAATTTTTTCACATTTGTGTTTTTTCATCAGAAATGATTCCTTATGATTTTAGATGTGTATGAATATGTTTCTTGTTGTTGTTGCAAAATTCTATATATCCATTGTTTACCTGGAATGGAATGTTTGTATCCTGTAAATTTGACTGTGATATGTAGTTGTCTCACCTAGCTATCTTAAGATGAATGCACTTACTGTAAGTCGCTCTGGATAAGAGCATCTGCTAAATGACTAAAATGTCAAAGTATTACATAGAGATCTCATATTACTGTATTGAATTTTTTATTAATTTTTACATGTTTTAAAAAAATAATATTTTTTTTTCTTTATTTAACTAGGCAAGACAGTTAAGAAAAAAATATTATTTACAATGACGGCCTAGGAACAGTGGGTTAACTGCCTGTTCAGGGGCAGAACAACATATTTTTACTTTGTCAGCTCAGGGATTCAATCTAGCAACCTTTTGGTTACTGGCCCAACACCACTAGGCCACCTGCTGCCTCTATCTCTAATATTGATCTCACAAATATATCAATTGTAAAGATCTTTATTGAAAATGTAGTTATTTGTTACATTTGACTGTGTAAAACCTAGCAGTACTATTTACTTCTCTGAGAGTGAGGCGAATATACAGAATTTTGCTAAATAAAATTATTTGATTATTTGTCTCTCTGAAATGAAACCATCAAGTGATAGATTTTAAACAAAGACATGTCTGTCATTAAACACCCCCGTGTCATGATTTGATAGAGAAAAAACACACACATATCTTTCATAATTTCTTTAAACAATAAAAGCTCATTTACAAACATTTCTGACAATGGATATATAGCATTTTGGAATTCAACTTCTCAAATACTTTTCAGAAGCCAAACTGGTCTTGAAGCCGTTAGTAAAGATGAATCATTTGGATTGACCACCCATTTTTGTCTTTTGGCAAAACTTTACTTAAAGCCTGCAGGTATAAAGAGTCATAACTTGTTATAAACACTTGTGAGCCTTTATAATGTCTTATGATAAGTGAAGTAAAAAGCAGTGGTTGCCTGTCGTTCAAGTGATTCACCAAAGAAAGGTTTGATATTGTTCGACTGCATTCAGGTGAAAAGCCAAGCCTATTGGGCTTCATGGTTTACAAGCCAATTGGGCTTCATGGTTTACAAGCCAATTGGGCTTCATGGTTTACAAGCCAATTGGGCTTCATGGTTTACAAGCCAATTGGGCTTCATGGTTTACAAGCCAATTGGGCTTCATGGTTTACAAGCCAATTGGGCTTCATGGTTTACAAGCCAATTGGGGCTTTATTAAGCTTCATTCATCAGGAACAACAGCATCCGAGCAGAGTAATTAATTAATCTATTTTAATCAGATTGAAACAAGATGATCCCATTATTTTGAAAGGCGTCTGGCTAGTCAAGGAGGGAAATCACATGCAGGACTTCAGTCAGCGAGAGATGAGATACAAAAGAAAGCCTTTAATTGAGACATTGCAACGTCTAACAAACCTGTTTTGTAACACATCTTGAAAATGAGTGTGTAGGCCTAATGGCTCTCAATTCAAATACCTTTACAACAAGTATTGAAGCCACCTAAGTGGTCTTTCTATTGTAAATAAAAGCTGTCCACATCAGTCTAGACCCATTGTCTTACTTCAGATTGTGTCACTTTTACGCAACGCTCATCCCTCAACCGATCTGTCTTGTAGGACATGGAACTCATTTTCAAATTGTAATATTGAGCATTTGTTATATCACTGTGCTCCCGTATGAGTCGGCATGGAATAGGCTAAATAACTAGCTAAATGATTACAAACATTGTAACTGTGGTTTAAAAGTGCTGGCTATCTCCTGCAAACATGATGTGCCAGGACATCGGTCGTTAGTGCAGTGACAACATGATCAGCTGCTTAGCTTACCCTTGTAAACATTAGATAGCTAGTTAGCTCTACCTTGCTTTACTAACATAAAACTCGTGTTTAGCCTGTTTAAATTGCCATGATTTTGTAGACATGCAGCACCACAATTAGGATGGACTGTTATCAGAAATCAGTCTGTAGATCCTGTTTCTCTGTGATCGCAAAGGTTACTTTGTATTGTTGGGTCAGCTGAGCACAGCAGCTGACTCGGGACTGGAGGCTACTCAATGACTCGCGGCAGAACACCTGCTTCAGGAAACCGCATAATAATGTTAGAATTAGCGCTACTCCTGTAGCTTGCTAACTAGCGAGCTTTGTTTGAATGCATTGAACATTGTGTGTGCAGCACTACGCAAGGTAGGTTGGTTAGCAACATTGTTTCAGTGTAGACATGCAGGCTGCTGATGTTGGACAGATTTATGCGAGGTTTAGTGCCCTTTGTCAAACTTGAGAAATGCTGCTTTTTGAACGACACTTATCTTTAACTAGATGTAAAAGGGATTGACTTAAACTTCCAATAGAAATGAAAAAAAATGATGGACAGATTTATTGTTTTAGCTTAGAGTGATTCAGACTGTTACGAATCAGAAATGGGGTTCAGCAAACGATGTCATCCTAGGTAATATTTTCAAATGTTAGACATCACATTGTAGCCAAACTCATTTTGATCTATTCCATTACCCTTTGCGAGATATGACAAAGATCAGTGCAGGTGGAATCAATGCACTATCTGACATAAGACAATTGTCTAGACCAAGCACTCTCTCATAGGTCCTACTGTATATTTATGTGGGTACATTGGATTTGTATAGATTTGTGTGAAAACATCTGTGAATGACAGGGTGTGTTTAGGAGTGTTTTAATTTCAACTAGATTCAAGCAAACATTTGCATCATGTTTTTTATTTTCACTGTGACCTTTGTTTCCCTTAATGGCATTAAAACAGCATTTTCCAGCAATTGTAGTGATTCCTCTCAATACACAATCAGGCTTTCTAAAACCCTGTTGTGTGATGTCTTTTGGAGATTTGCAAATATTACATTTAAATGTTGTTATTGGTCTCCAATCCCAGGAGCCCTTCCGCTCGCATGATTTTATGACGCACATCTGTGTGGTAGAGCTGTCCAGCATCACCTGCTAACCCCACAAAGTGAAGAAGACCTCAGCCCAGTTTCTACTCCTAGAAAAAACCCACATTGCTCTCTTTAAAGCTCTTTTTGACCTCTCTACCATTCTTTCTTCATCTCCCTTCATTTATTTATTTCTCTCTTCCTCCAATCCTTTACAACATATTTGATCTAATTGGATGCATACAGTAGAACCCCATTTGGAACACAGTTGTATTGTTCTTGAAGTGTTTTTTGTTTTGTTTGCACCCTGTGTCTATGCAAGGGAAGTGCTTGGAATGTCTGACTCATCCAATGCCTGTTGAGACACAATATATGTCTGTTTTAAAATGTGGAAATGAACTGATACAGTGGGTATCAAGTATGAGAGATTAGAGGAAATAGAAAACAATGTAAATAATGGCAGACAACACAACACAAACGGCAGCTTATCCAATGCAGTCCAATCACATTTGGTTTGTTTTCTGTTTCTCATCGACTTTCCACATTAATCATAGCAGGGACTGTCTCTGCATGATCGAGCCAAATTATTACAGCTAAACACACAAGACTGTGGAATGATTTAAAGGCCCAGTGCAGTCATAATCGTGAGTTGCCATTCTTGATACACACAAGAAACTGTTGTGCATGAAACACCCAGCAGCGTTGCTGTTTTTGACACAAATCGGTGTGCCTGGCACCTACTACCGTACCCACTTTCAAAGGCACTTAAATCTTTTGTCTTGCCCATTCACCCTTTCTATAGCACACATACACAATCCATGTCTCAACTGTCTCAAGGCTTAAAAATCCTTATTTAACCTGTCTCCCCTCCTTCATCTATACTAATTTGAAGTGGATTTAACAAGTGACATCAATAAGGGTTCATAGTTTTCACCTGGATTCATGAAAAGAGAAGGTGTTCTGAATGTTTGTATACTCAGTGTACTTCCACACTACACTAAAAAAATGAGGGGTTCAACAAGGGTTCTTCTAAGATCCTCTAAGTACTTTGAAGAACCTTAGGGTTCTTGGAACTGAAAATTGACCCCAAAATGTTCTTCCAAAAACCCTATATGAGATGGGGTTCATCGAGGAATCTCCTTAGTTGGTATGGGTTCTTCCAGGAACATTAGGATTTGAATTTGAAAGGACAGCAAGTGCAGGCACTTAACTGAAAAATGTAAAAATCTCAATTTAAGGTCATATTTGTCCCTTGTAGGATCTAAATTGATGTTATTTTATGATGATACCATTTATCTTTTCATATTTGTGCAAGTCTATCTAAAACAGAAAATGGACACAATTCAATGGATATCAATCAACATAGAGGTCAGAATATATATGCTATAAGAATATGCTGAAGGCTAGCTGTATTGGGTGCAGATGACCGGACTGCTCACTTTGTGTCCGCAGGTATATAGACGAAGAGGCATACAAAGGTATGTCAATTGGTATTGGTATGTTATGCAGATCACATTTACCATCCTCCTCCCTTACCTCGTCAATGGAAATCTCACAGGCCTCTACATTATGGACAACAATGTTTTTCATTCACATTTACCACAAAAACCAAGGTATGAATACTGTTATGTGCATGTTTTGTTAAACATCTGTATAATTGCTATTTTTTTTTGATTTACAGAATTCACCCTCCCTACACCTCTTCTGAATTTAACAGGAAACCTGTTTGATCACCATGCACTGCAAAATCATTCTGGCTGTGGATACGGAGAACATCAACACATTAACATCAACACGCCAGAGGATAAACCCATTAGACTTGGGGCTCTGCTGGGAGTTTTCATCATATTTGTATTATTTTATTCTGCTTTGCCACTAAAATCATAACAAACACTGACAACTAAAATATTGTGTTATTGTTGTTGTTGTTATGCATATTATTATTATTAATAATAATAATAGGGGAAGGGGGGTTGTTCAAAAATATACCCCAATAGGTTCTTCAAAAGGTTCTTTGAGGATCCATTAAAAGGGGTTCTTTGAATAACTTATAGTTGTTCCCTACAGTTTCAATTTGAAGGACCCCTAAAGGATTCTCCGGGAACCTTTTCTTTTTAAAGTGTATGTGGTTGGAATAATGCTGTGATATAGTGAAAATGATGATAATGCCCTTTTAGTGTAGGAGCTGTTTGAAAAGACCGCCTGAAATGTTTGTCTGTTTTGGTGGGATGGAGTTTTCAAGGCGGTTAATTAATTTATAGACCGATAAGAAAGAGAGTTCCAAAGGTCTCCGCCAAAAGCAGCTAGTTGTCAATTTTCCCCTCCCCAGTCAGACCGCACCCAGGCAGTCCTAGCTAAATTCTTGCTTGATTACCTGCTCTTTGCTAAGAAGCCATTTGTGTTTCTTTTTGACCATTTCAATTGAAAACAATCACCGTAAGGTACATAAATGTTGTTACCCAGAAATGGTTTGATATTGAGATAAAAACGACTGCATTTTGCCTTTAAGTGTCTGGGCCCCTCACAGTGGAGATAGAGAAATGATTAATAGCTTCAACAAAACCGGACAGAAATGTAAAAAAGATTAACATTGACTGCTGCCTAGGGTGGTTCTCTTTACGCAAATCTAAATATAGTAGCTGCAGGCGAGCTGTAGGCTCACTGTACATTAAATACACATTTACAAAGTGAAGTAAACACTGTCTCTGTGACTATACCCTCACTAACATACTTCTAAGAATGCTCTCCCAATACATTGTGTCTTATTAAATACTATTCTAGTGTGGACATTGGAACTGAACCACAGCATCTAATTCAACTGACCACATTCATATAGTGTCATAATATATTGATATGTATTCCATGTACTGATAACTATAATGTCATGGTGCACAACAGTAGATAGTCAATAACCAGAATGTCACAAGTAAAACAAGAGAAATGGTGTGTTCTCCCTTGTACATATTGGATGAATGCTGACATTGCTGTAAGTATTTTATGTATCAGCTGATATTGCTCTTCTGCAAATAGATGATTCATGAAATCTCAGATTGTTACAATCAGATAATGTCATACATCATGGTTCAGCGGTAATGAAAGAATCAGGTTGTCCTTTATTGGAAATGTGGCATAGTCGCCTAAGGGAGGACAAGCTTGAGCTAGCTGTTTTTAGTACAAGAAGGGAGAATTACTTAGATAATAGGAGCGCGAACAGAGGAATATACAACACAAATATTGCTCATAGTAGCTTGCGTTCAATAATACTTGTCATCAAACAATAATATGTTGGCACTAGTTTTGGATCCACATAAGCAGCTTTTATTTTATTTTATTTCAACTTTATTTAACCAGGTAGGCCAGTTGAGAACAAGTTCTCATTTACAACTGCGATCTGGCCAAGATAAAGCAAAGCAGTGTGACAAAAACAACAACACAGAGTTACACATAAACAAACTTACAGTCAATAGCACAATAGAAAAATCTATGTACAGCGTGTGCAAATGTAGAAGAGTAGGGAGGTAAGGCAATAAATAGGCCATAGAGGCGAAATAATTACAATTTAGCATTAACACTGGAGTGATAGATGTACAGATGATGATGTGCAAGTAGAGATACTGGCGTGCAAAAGAGCAATAGGATAAATAACAATATGGTGATGTGGTAGCTGGATGTGCTATTTACAGATTGGGTGTGTACAGGTACAGTGATCGGTAAGCTGCTCTGACAGCTGATGCTTAAAGTTAGAGAGGGAGATATAAGACTCCAGCTTCAGTGATTTTTGCAATTCGTTCCAGTCATTGGCAGTAGAGAACTGTAAGGAAAGACGGCCAAAATAAATGTTGGCTTTTGGGATGACTCGTGAAATATACAGTGCCTTGCGAAAGTATTCGGCCCCCTTGAACTTTGCGACCTTTTGCCACATTTCAGGCTTCAAACATAAAGATATAAAACTGTATTTTTTTGTGAAGAATCAACAACAAGTGGGACACAATCATGAAGTGGAACGACATTTATTGGATATTTCTAACTTCTTTAACAAATCAAAAACTGAAAAATTGGACATGCAAAATTATTCAGCCCCCTTAAGTTAATACTTTGTAGCGCCACCTTTTGCTGCGATTACAGCTGTAAGTCGCTTGGGGTATGTCTCTATCAGTTTTGCACATCGAGAGACTGAAATTTTTCCCCATTCCTCCTTGCAAAACAGCTCGAGCTCAGTGAGGTTGGATGGAGAGCATTTGTGAACAGCAGTTTTCAGTTCTTTCCACAGATTCCCGATTGGATTCAGGTCTGGACTTTGACTTGGCCATTCTAACACCTGGATATGTTTATTTTTGAACCATTCCATTGTAGATTTTGCTTTATGTTTTGGATCATTGTCTTGTTGGAAGACAAATCTCCGTCCCAGTCTCAGGTCTTTTGCAGACTCCATCAGGTTTTCTTCCAGAATGGTCCTGTATTTGGCTCCATCCATCTTCCCATCAATTTGAACCATCTTCCCTGTCCCTGCTGAAGTAAAGCAGGCCCAAACCATGATGCTGCCATCACCATGTTTGACAGT
This sequence comes from Oncorhynchus masou masou, assembly GCF_036934945.1. NCBI lineage: Eukaryota > Metazoa > Chordata > Actinopteri > Salmoniformes > Salmonidae > Oncorhynchus > Oncorhynchus masou. Next base: position 47,803,008 of record NC_088241.1, on the reverse strand, counting down.
GGGTATGGTGTGTTCAGGGTGATGAGCTGTGTTGCTTTTACACCAAACATAACATTTTGCATTGTTGCCAAAAAGTTCAATTTTGGTTTCATCTGACCAGAGCACCTTCTTCCACATGTTTGGTGTGTCTCCCAGGTGGCTTGTGGCAAACTTTAAACAACACTTTTTATGGATATCTTTAAGAAATGGCTTTCTTCTTGCCACTCTTCCATAAAGGCCAGATTTGTGCAATATACGACTGATTGTTGTCCTATGGACAGAGTCTCCCACCTCAGCTGTAGATCTCTGCAGTTCATCCAGAGTGATCATGGGCATCTTGGCTGCATCTCTGATCAGTCTTCTCCTTGTATGAGCTGAAAGTTTAGAGGGATGGCCAGGTCTTGGTAGATTTGCAGTGGTCTGATACTCCTTCCATTTCAATATTATCGCTTGCACAGTGCTCCTTGGGATGTTTAAAGCTTGGGAAATCTTTTTGTATCCAAATCCGGCTTTAAACTTCTTCACAACAGTATCTCGGACCTGCCTGGTGTGTTCCTTGTTCTTCATGATGCTCTCTGCGCTTTTAATGGACCTCTGAGACTATCACAGTGCAGGTGCATTTATACGGAGACTTGATTACACACAGGTGGATTGTATTTATCATCATTAGTCATTTAGGTCAACATTGGATTATTCAGAGATCCTCACTGAACTTCTGGAGAGAGTTTGCTGCACTGAAAGTAAAGGGGCTGAATAATTTTGCACGCCCAATTTTTCAGTTTTTGATTTGTTAAAAAAGTTTGAAATATCCAATAAATGTCGTTCCACTTCATGATTGTGTCCCACTTGTTGTTGATTCTTCACAAAAAAATACAGTTTTATATCTTTATGTTTGAAGCCTGAAATGTGGCAAAAGGTCACAAAGTTCAAGGGGGCCGAATACTTTCGCAAGGCACTGTACTTGCTGGAGTGGGTGCTACAGGTGGGTGTTGCTATGGTGACCAGTGAGCTGAGATAAGGCGGGGCATTACCTAGCAAAGACTTATAGATGACCTGGAGCCAGTGGGTTTGGCGACGAATATGTAGTGAGGGCCAGCCAACGAGAGCATACAGGTTGCAGTGGCGGGTAGTATATGGGGCTTTGGTTACAAAACGGATCTCACTGTGATAGACTACATCCAGTTTGCTGAGTAACGTGTTGGAGGCTATTTTGTAAATGATATCAACGAAGTCAAGTATCAGTAGGATAGTCAGTTTTATGAGGGTATGTTTGGCAGCATGAGTGAAGGAGGCTTTGTTGCAAAATAGGAAGCCGATTCTAGATTTAACTTTGGATTGGAGATGCTTAATGTGAGTCTGGAAGGAGAGTTTACAGTCTAACCAGACACCTAGGTATTTGTACTTGTCCACATATTCTAAGTCAGAACCGTCCAGAGTAGTGAAACTAGTCTGGCGGACGGGCTCAGGCAACAATCGGTTGAAGACCATGCATTTAGCTTTACTAGCATTTAACATTTACATTTTACATTTAAGTCATTTAGCAGACGCTCTTATCCAGAGCGACTTACAAATTGGTGAATTCACCTTCTGACATCCAGTGGAACAGCCACTTTACAATAGTGCATCTAAATCATTAAGGGGGGGGTGAGAAGGATTACTTATCCTATCCTAGGTATTCCTTGAAGAGGTGGGGTTTCAGGTGTCTCTGGAAGGTGGTGATTGACTCCGCTGTCCTGGCGTCGTGAGGGAGTTTGTTCCACCATTGGGGGGCCAGAGCAGCGAACAGTTTTGACTGGGCTGAGCGGGAACTGTACTTCCTCAATGGTAGGGAGGCGAGCAGGCCAGAGGTGGATGAACGCAGTGCCCTTGCTTGGGTGTAGGGCCTGATCAGAGCCTGGAGGTACTGCGGTGCCGTTCCCCTCACAGCTCCGTAGGCAAGCACCATGGTCTTGTAGCGGATGCGAGCTTCAACTGGAAGCCAGTGGAGAGAGCGGAGGAGCGGGGTGACGTGAGAGAACTTGGGAAGGTTGAACACCAGACGGGCTGCGGCGTTCTGGATGAGTTGTAGGGGTTTAATGGCACAGGCAGGGAGCCCAGCCAACAGCGAGTTGCAGTAATCCAGACGGGAGATGACAAGTGCCTGGATTAGGACCTGCGCCGCTTCCTGTGTGAGGCAGGGTCGTACTCTGCGGATGTTGTAGAGCATGAACCTACAGGAACGGGCCACCGCCATGATGTTGGTTGAGAACGACAGGGTGTTGTCCAGGATCACGCCAAGGTTCTTAGCGCTCTGGGAGGAGGACACAATGGAGTTGTCAACCGTGATGGCGTGAAAGCAATTGGAGGCCACGGAAGGAGTGTTGTATGGCATTGAAGCTTGTTTGGAGGTTTGTTAACACAGTGTCCATAGAAGGGCCAGATGTATACCAAATGGTGTCGTCTGCGTAGAGGTGGACCAGAGAATCACCAGCAGCAAGAGTGACATCATTGATATATACAGAGAAAAGAGTCGGCCCGAGATTTGAACCCTGTGGCACCCCCATAGAGACTGCCAGAGGTCCGGATAACAGGCCCTCCAATTTGACACACTGAACTCTATCTGAGAAGTAGTTGGTGAACCAGGCGAGTAGTCATTTGAGAAACCAAGGCTATTGAGTCTGCCAGTAAGAGTGCGTTGATTGACAGAGTCGAAAGCCTTGGCCAGGTCGATGAAGATGGCTGCACAGTACTGTCTTTTATCGATTGCAGTTATGATATCATTTAGGACCTTGAGCGTGGCTGAGCTGCACCCATTACCAGCTTGGAAACCAGACTGCATAGTGGAGAAGGTACGGTGGGATTCGAAACGGTCAGTAATCTGTTTGTTAACTTGGCTTTCGAAGATTTTAGAAAGGCATGGCAGGATGGATATAGGTGTATAACAGTTTGGGTCTAGAGTGTCTCCCCCTTTGAAGAGGGGGATGGCCGCGGCAGCTTTCCAAACTTTGGGGATCTCAGACGATATGAAAGAGAGTTTGAACAGGCAAGTAATAGGGGCTGCAACAATTTTGGTGGATCATTTTAGAAAGAGAGGGTCCAGATTGTCTAACCCAGCTGATTTGTAGGGATCCAGATTTTTCAGCCCTTTCAGAACATCAGCTGTGTGAATTTGGGTGAAGGAGAAGTGTGGGGGCTTGGACAAGTTGCTGCAGGGGGTGCTGAGCTGCCAGGTGGAAAGCATGGCCAGCCGTAGACAAATTCTTATTGAAATTAGCGATTATCGTAGATTTATCAGTGGTGACAGTGTTTCCTAGCCTCAGCGCAGTGGGCAGCTGGGAGGAGGTGCTCATATTCTCCATGGACTTTACAGTGTCCCAAAACATTTTGGAATTAGTGCTACAGGAAGTAAATTGTTGTTTGAAAAAGCTAGCCTTAGCTTTCCTAACTGACTGAGTATATTCGTTCCTGACTTCCCTGAAGAGTTGCATATCGCGGGGGCTATTCGATGCTAATGCAGAACGCCACAGAATGTTTTTGTGCTGGTTAAGGGCAGTCAAGTCTGGGGTGAAACAAGGGCTATATCTGTTCTTAGTTCTGCATTTTTTGAATGGGGCATGCTTATTTAAGATGGCGAGGAAAGCACTTCTAAAGAGCAACCAGGCATCCTCTACTGACAGGATGAGATCAATATCCTTCCAGGATACCCGAGACCAGGTCGATTAGAAAGGCCTGCTAGCTGTAGTGTTTTAGGGAGAGTTTGACAGTGATGAGGGGTGGTCATTTGAGCGCGGACCAATTACGCACGCAGGCAATGAGGCAGTGATTGCTGATATCCTGGTGGAAGACAGCAGAGGTGTATTTAGAAGGCAAGTTGGTCAGGAGGGTGCCCATGTTTACGGATTTAGGGTTGTACCTGGAAGGTTCCTTAATAATTTGTGTGAGATTGAGGGCATCTAGCTTAGTGTCACGCCCTGGCCATACAGAGGCTTTTTATTCTCTATTTTTGTTAGGCCAGCGAGTATTCAAAGGCCTGTGTGCTCGGTGCCAGCGTCCCGCATTTGCCGGGTGGAAGCTGGCATCCAGCCAGAACGGGGGGGGGCAGCTATGCAGTCCAGAACAAGTCTCCCTCTTGTCCGGAGCTGCCAGAGCCGCCCTCCTGTCCGGAGCTGCCAGAGCTGCCCGTCAGTCCGGAGCTGCCAGAGCCGCCCATCAGTCCAGAGGCACCAGAGCCACCCGTCAGTCCAGAGGCGCCACCTAAGTAGGCCAAGACTGAGGTGGAGCGGGGTCCATGTCCCACACCCGAGCCGCCGCCGTAAAGAAGGCCCACCCGGACCCTCCCCTTTAGAGTCAGGTTTTGCGGCCGGAGTCCTTACCTTTAGTGGGGGGTACTGTCACGCCTTGGCCATAGAGAGGCTTTTTATTCTCTATTTTGGTGAGACCAGTGTGTGACTAGGGTGGGCATTCTATGTTCTTCAGTGAACAGCGCCTTCAACTTGTTGAATGCTCCGTCCGCCTCTGCTGACCACTGCAACCGCACCGGGCCCCCCTTCAGCAGTGAGGTGATGGGAGCCGCTATCTGGCCAAAACCCAGGATAAACCTCCGGTAGTAGTTGGCAACACCCAAAAACCGCTGCACCTCCTTTACCGTGGTCGGAGACGGCCAATTACGCACGGCCCTAATGCGGTCGCCCTCCATCACTACCCCCGAGGTGGAAATGCGATATCCCAGAAAAGAGATGGCTCGTTTAGAGAACACGCATTTCTCAGCCTTGACGTATAGGTCATGCTCCAGCAGTCTACCAAGCACCTTGCGCACCAGAGACACATGCGCGGTGTGAGTGGCCGAGTAGATCAGAATGTCATCGATATAAACAACCACTCCCTGCCCGCACAGGTCCCTGAGAATCTCGTCTACAAAGGATTGAAAAACGGCTGGAGCATTTTTTAACCCATACGGCATGACGAGGTACTCATAGTGGCCTGATGTGGTACTAAATGCGGTTTTCCACTCGTCTCCCTTCCGAATACGCACCAGACTATACGCGCTCCTGAGATCCAGTTTTGTGAAGAACTGCACTCCGTGGAACGATTCCACCGCCGTAGCGATGAGAGGTAGAGGGTAACTATACCCCACTGTGATGGCGTTTAGACCTCTATAATTGACACACGGACGCAAACCTCACTCCTTTTTCCTCACAAAAAATAAACTCGAGGAGACAGGTGAAATGGAGGGCCGAATGTACCCCTGTCCCAGCGACTCCCTGACATATGTCTCCATTGCCAACGTCTCCTCCTGGGACAGCGGGTACACGTGACTCTTGGGAAGCGCAGCGTCTACCTGGAGATCTATCGTACAATCCCTTCCCGGTCGATAAGGTGGTAATTTAGTCGCTTTCACTTTACTGAAAGCGATTGCCAAATCGGCATACTCGGGGGGAATGCACACCGTGGAACCCTGGTCGGGACTCTCCACCGACGTGGCACCGATGGAAACTCCAAAACACCTTCCAGAACACTCCTCTGACCACCCCTGGAGAACCCCCTGTCTCCCCGAAATTTTAGGATTGTGCCGGGCCAGCCAGGGAGTCCCCAGCACCACTGGAAACGCAGGCGAATCAATAATAAAGAAACTGATACGCTCCCTATGATTCCCCTGCGTCACCATGTCCAGTGGGGCCGTGGTCTCCCTGACCATCCCTGACCCTAATGGCCGGCTATCTAGGGAGTGCACGGGGAAAGGAGAATCTATCGGCACCAGCGGAACCCCTAACTTAAGGGCGAGTCCGCGATCCATAAAGTTCCCAGCTGCGCCTAAATCGACTAGCGCCCTATGCTGGGAAGAGGGAAAAAGTGAAGGAAAAAAGTTAAGACAAACATGTGGCCAACAGGGGGTTCTGGGTGAGTTTGATGCTGACTCACCTGGGGTGACCGAGAAGCGTTCCGCCTGCCATCTCTACTCCCAGACGGACCCCCCCAGCACCGATCAGACGTGTGTCCTCTCCGACCACAGTTGGTGCAGGGAAGGCCTCCTCCTCCGGTACCCCTCGGCGCAGCCCCTCCCAACTCCATCGGAATGGGAGCAGAGGGGCTGGGTGGTGGAACGCACAGGACCCTCTCTGAACGCCCGCGGGCAGCCAGCAGATTATCCAGTCGAATGGACATGTCAATCAGCTGATCCAGTGACAGAGTGGTGTCCCGACACGCTAACTCCCGGCGGACGTCCTCTCGGAGACTACACCGGTAGTGGTCGATAAGGGCCCTGTCGCTCCACCCGGATCCTGCTGCCAAGGTCCGGAACTCCAGCGCGTAATCCTGGCGGCTCCTCCTCTCCTGCCTGAGATGAAATAGTCGTTCTCTGGGTAGTGCTCCCGCGCTGAGTCTGGGCCATTCCAGACTGCGTTTGCCCACTCCAGAGCACGACCCGTGAGGCAGGAGATGAGGACACTCACCCTCTCTGCTCCTGAGGGAGTGGGTCTGATGGTGGCCAGGTATAGCTCCAGCTGAAGCAGAAACCCCTGGCAACCCGCCGCCGCTCCATCATAAGCCCTCGGTAGCGTCAGACGGAGGGTGCTGGAGTCGGGAGATGGGGAGTCCAGAGCCAGGGGTGCCGAAGGTGGAGAGAGGAGACCACTCCTCTCCCATCGGTCCATTCTCTCCATCACTTGATCCACCACAGATCCGATCCGATGGAGGACGGTGGTGTGGTGGAGAACCCGTTCCTCCATCAATCGGAGAGGGTTGGCTGCTGCTCCTGCTGACTCCATTCAATTTGGTGGTGTGGGATTCTGTAATGCTCCGGGTGTCGTGGGTGTGGAGTCAAATGCAGGAGACAGAGAGTTCAATGCTGTGCGTCTTTAATAGCACCAACGCACCACAGGGTGCTCACAATAGTTACGTTCCCAAACACAGGGAATCAAAATGTACAACGGAAAAAATCACGACCAGGCACTAACACTCTACAACAGAGCCGAAGGTTACACTGAAATAATCCCGCACAACAACCAGGCGGGCCGGCTGTCTAATAAAGACAAACTAATTAAACATAAACAGGTGCTACCACTAAACATACAAGGAGGGGGAGGAAAGACAATCAGTGGCAGCTAATAGGCCGGTGACGACGACCGCCGAGCGCCACCCGCCCAGGAAAGGGAACCACCCTCGGTCGGACTCGTGACACAGTGGGTCTAGCGACGAATATGTAGCGAGGGCCAGCCGACTAGAGCATACAGGTCGCAGTGGTGGGTGGCATAAGGTGCATTAGCAACAAAGCGGATGGCACTGTGATAAACTGCATCCAGTTTGCTGACTTCTGCGAAGACATTTAGAAACAAAACATGCCAATTTGAAAAATAAGCCACAGGAGTTTTTTGAGCGAGAATTCAGATGACTTTTGAGTAGTAAGACATGTATAAAAGCAACATATAGCATTAATAAGAAGGGGCTAGAAGTGTCTTAAGTGGCTACGTCAGGCAAGCCCCATTCTATTGTGGAGGACTTAATTCTTCCTGCTGCCGCGGATATGGCTGGGACAATGCTGGAGAAAAAGGTCAAAAGAACTATACAGACAATGCCTTCATGAAACAACACAGTTTCACGACGCATCAGTGACATGGCAGGAGATGTTTTGAAATAATTACCGCTTCGCATACAAGCCAGTGAATTCTATGCATTACAGCTGGATGAGTCAACAGACATGGCGGGCCTGGTACAGTTCCTGGTATACGTCCGTTACGTTTATGGGGGTCAATTTAGGAAGACATCCTCTTCTGCAAACCACTGGAAACCAGGACAACAGGAGAGGATGTTTTAAAGTACTGGACAGCTTTGTGACATTAATGGACTTTGGTGGTCAAGATGTGTTGGTATCTGTACTGATGGAGCAAAAGCCATGACAGGGAGACATGGTGGAGTGGTAACATGCGTGCAAACAGTTGCTCCCGATGCCACTTAGGTGCACTGCAGCATCCACCGAGAGGCTCTTGCTGCCAAATAAAGATGTTTTGGACACTACAGTAAAAATGATTAACTTTGTTCAGCAAGGCCCTGAACTTTAGTGTATTTTCTGTACTACGCAATGATATGGGCAGCGACCATGTAACGATTTTACAACATACAGAAGTGCGCTGGTTATCAAGGGGCAAGGTACTGACACGTTTTTTTTAAATTGAGAGACGAGCTTAATGTTTTCTTTACTGACCATCATTTTCACTTGTCTGATAGCTTGCATGACGACGAGTTTCTCACACGACTGGCCTATCTGGGTGATGTTTTTTCTCGCCTGAATGATCTGAATCTAGGATTACAGGAACTCCCAGCAACTATATTCAATGTGTGGGACAAAATTGAGGCTATAATTAAGAAGTTGGAGCTCTTCTTTGTCTGCATTAACAAGGACAACACACAGGTCTTTCCATCATTGTATGATTTTTTTGTGTTCAAATGAAGTCAAGCTTACAGACAAAATGTCAAATGTGATATAGCAAAGCACCTGATTGAGTTGGGTGTGCAAATACTCAGGTACTTTCGCTAAACAGATGACACAACAACTGGATTGCTTATCCCTTTCATGCCCTGCCTCCAGTCCACTTACCGATATCTGAACAAGATAGCCTCATTGAAATTGCAACAAGCGGTTCTGTGAAAATTGAATTTAATCAGAAGCCACTGCCAGATTTCTGGATTGGGCTGCGCTCAGTGTATCCTGCCTTGGTAAATCACACTGTTAAGACACTGATGCAATTTTTGCAACCACGTACCTATGTGAGAGTGTATTCTAGGCCCTCACTAGCATGAAAAGTAAATACAGGCACAGACTGTGTGTGGAAAATTACATTTACATTTAAGTCATTTAGCAGACGCTCTTATCCAGAGCGACTTACAAATTGGTGAATTCACCTTCTGACATCCAGTGGAACAGCCACTTTACAATAGTGCATCTAAATCATTAAGGGGGAGGGGGGTGAGAAGGATTACTTATCCTATCCTAGGTATTCCTTGAAGAGGTGGGGTTTCAGGTGTCTCCGGAAGGTGGTGATTGACTCCGCTGTCCTGGCGTCGTGAGGGAGTTTGTTCCACCATTGGGGGGCCAGAGCAGCGAACAGTTTTGACTGGGCTGAGCGGGAACTGTACTTCCTCAGTGGTAGGGAGGCGAGCAGGCCAGAGGTGGATGAACGCAGTGCCCTTGCTTGGGTGTAGGGCCTGATCAGAGCCTGGAGGTACTGCGGTGCCGTTCCCCTCACAGCTCCGTAGGCAAGCACCATGGTCTTGTAGCGGATGCGAGCTTCAACTGGAAGCCAGTGGAGAGAGCGGAGGAGCGGGGTGACGTGAGAGAACTTGGGAAGGTTGAACACCAGACGGGCTGCGGCGTTCTGGATGAGTTGTAGGGGTTTAATGGCACAGGCAGGGAGCCCAGCCAACAGCGAGTTGCAGTAATCCAGACGGGAGATGACAAGTGCCTGGATTAGGACCTGCGCCGCTTCCTGTGTGAGGCAGGGTCGTACTCTGCGGATGTTGTAGAGCATGAACCTACAGGAACGGGCCACCGCCATGATGTTGGTTGAGAACGACAGGGTGTTGTCCAGGATCACGCCAAGGTTCTTAGCGCTCTGGGAGGAGGACACAATGGAGTTGTCAACCGTGATGGCGAGATCATGGAACGGGCAGTCCTTCCCCGGGAGGAAGAGCAGCTCCGTCTTGCCGAGGTTCAGCTTGAGGTGGTGATCCGTCATCCACACTGATATGTCTGCCAGACATGCAGAGATGCGATTCGCCACCTGGTCATCAGAAGGGGGAAAGGAGAAGATTAATTGTGTGTCGTCTGCATAGCAATGATAGGAGAGACCATGTGAGGTTATGACAGAGCCAAGTGACTTGGTGTATAGCGAGAATAGGAGAGGGCCTAGAACAGAGCCCTGGGGGACACCAGTGGTGAGAGCGCGTGGCGAGGAGACAGATTCTCGCCACGCCACCTGGTAGGAGCGACCTGTCAGGTAGGACGCAATCCAAGCGTGGGCCGCGCCGGAGATGCCCAACTCGGAGAGGGTGGAGAGGAGGATCTGATGGTTCACAGTATCGAAGGCAGCCGATAGGTCTAGAAGGATGAGAGCAGAGGAGAGAGAGTTAGCTTTAGCAGTGCGGAGCGCCTCCGTGATACAGAGAAGAGCAGTCTCAGTTGAATGACCAGTCTTGAAACCTGACTGATTTGGATCAAGAAGGTCATTCTGAGAGAGATAGCGGGAGAGCTGGCCAAGGACGGCACGTTCAAGAGTTTTGGAGAGAAAAGAAAGAAGGGATACTGGTCTGTAGTTGTTGACATCGGAGGGATCGAGTGTAGGTTTTTTCAGAAGGGGTGCAACTCTCGCTCTCTTGAAGACGGAAGGGACGTAGCCAGCGGTCAGGGATGAGTTGATGAGCGAGGTGAGGTAAGGGAGAAGGTCTCCGGAAATGGTCTGGAGAAGAGAGGAGGGGATAGGGTCAAGCGGGCAGGTTGTTGGGCGGCCGGCCGTCACAAGCAGCGAGATTTCATCTGGAGAGAGAGGGGAGAAAGAGGTCAGAGCACAGGGTAGGGCAGTGTGAGCAGAACCAGCGGTGTCGTTTGACTTAGCAAACGAGGATCGGATGTCGTCGACCTTCTTTTCAAAATGGTTGACGAAGTCATCTGCAGAGAGGGAGGAGGGGGGAGGGGGAGGAGGATTCAGGAGGGAGGAGAAGGTGGCAAAGAGCTTCCTAGGGTTAGAGGCAGATGCTTGGAATTTAGAGTGGTAGAAAGTGGCTTTAGCAGCAGAGACAGAGGAGGAAAATGTAGAGAGGAGGGAGTGGAAGGATGCCAGGTCCGCAGGAGGCGAGTTCTCCTCCATTTCCGCTCGGCTGCCCGGAGCTCTGTTCTGTGAGCTCGCAATGAGTCATCGAGCCACGGAGCGGGAGGGGAGGACCGAGCCGGCCTGGAGGATAGGGGACATAGAGAGTCAAAGGATGCAGAAAGGGAAGAGAGGAGGGTTGAGGAGGCAGAATCAGGAGATAGGTTGGAGAAGGTATGAGCAGAGGGAAGAGATGATAGGATGGAAGAGGAGAGAGTAGCGGGGGAGAGAGAGCGAAGGTTGGGACGGCGCGATACCATCCGAGTAGGGGCAGTGTGGGAAGTGTTGGATGAGAGCGAGAGGGAAAAGGATACAAGGTAGTGGTCGGAGACTTGGAGGGGAGTTGCAATGAGGTTAGTGGAAGAACAGCATCTAGTAAAGATGAGGTCGAGCGTATTGCCTGCCTTGTGAGTAGGGGGGAAGGTGAGAGGGTGAGGTCAAAAGAGGAGAGGAGTGGAAAGAAGGAGGCAGAGAGGAATGAGTCAAAGGTAGACGTGGGGAGGTTAAAGTCGCCCAGGACTGTGAGAGGTGAGCCGTCCTCAGGAAAGGAGCTTATCAAGGCATCAAGCTCATTGATGAACTCTCCGAGGGAACCTGGAGGGCGATAAATGATAAGGATGTTAAGCTTGAAAGGGCTGGTAACTGTGACAGCATGGAATTCAAAGGAGGCGATAGACAGATGGGTAAGGGGAGAGAGAGAATGACCACTTGGGAGAGATGAGGATCCCGGTGCCACCACCCCGCTGACCAGAAGCTCTCGGGGTGTGCGAGAACACGTGGGCGGATGAAGAGAGAGCAGTAGGAGTAGCAGTGTTATCTGTGGTGATCCATGTTTCCGTCAGTGCCAAGAAGTCGAGGGACTGGAGGGAGGCATAGGCTGAGATGAACTCTGCCTTGTTGGCCGCAGATCGGCAGTTCCAGAGGCTACCGGAGACCTGGAACTCCACGTGGGTCGTGCGCGCTGGGACCACCAGATTAGGGTGGCCGCGGCCACGCGGTGTGGAGCGTTTGTATGGTCTGTGCAGAGAGGAGAGAACAGGGATAGATAGACACATAGTTGACAGGCTACAGAAGAGGCTACGCTAATGCAAAGGAGATTGGAATGACAAGTGGACTACACGTCTCGAATGTTCAGAAAGTTAAGCTTACGTAGCAAGAATCTTATTGACTAAAATGATTGAAATGATACAGTACTGCTGGAGTAGGCTAGCTGGCAGTGGCTGCGTTGTTGACTTTGTAGGCTAGCTGGTAGTGGCTGCGATGTTGACACTACACTAATCAAGTCGTTCCGTTGAGTGTAAAAGTTTCTACAGTGCTGCTATTCGGGGGCTAGCTGGCTAGCTAGCAGGTTGATTGCGTTACGTTACCTTAAAAGAACGACAATAGCTGGCTAGCTAACCTAGAAAATCGCTCTAGGCTACACAATTGTCTTAGAAACAAAGACGGCTATGTAGCTAGCTAGCTACGATCAAACAAATCAAACCGTTGTACTGTAATAGTTTCTACAGTGCTGCTATTCGGGGCTAGCTGGCTAGCTACGTTAAAAGAACGACAATAGCTGGCCAGCTAACCTAGAAAATCGCTCTAGACTACACAATTGTCTTAGATACAAAGACGGCTATGTAGCTGGCTAGCTACGATCAAACAAATCAAACCGTTGTACTGTAAAGAAGTGAAATGAAAATGTGATACTACCTGTGGAGCGACGCGGAATGTTGACCGGGTAGTTGAAGTTCAATTCGGTAGAGGTTGGCTAGCTGTTGGCTAGCTAGCTAGCAGCATCTCCTACGTTAAGGACGACAAATAGCTGGCTAGCTAACCTCGGTAAATTAAGATAATCACTCTAAGTCTACACACTCTAAACTACACAATTATCTTGGATACGAAGACAGCGAAGACAACTATGTAGCTAGCTGACACTACGCTAATCGAGTCGTTCAGTTGAGTGTAATAGTTTCTACAGTGCTGGTGGACAGTGGATGTTAGCTAGCTGCTTAGCTAGCTGCTGGGCAGATACGTTAGGACGACGAAATACGATAATTATGCAATTATCTTTGATACAAAGACGGCTATGTAGCTAGCTAAGAAGAAATTGCTAAGATTAGACAAATCAAACAGTTGTACTATAATGAAATGTAATGAAAAGTTATACTACCTGCGGACCGAAGTGTAGATGCGACCGCTCGCTCCAACCCGGAACCGGAAGAAAATGGCTTAAGACTGAGACTCTCTCCAATACAATCCAACCTTGCAGAGTTATGAGCATCCTTTCAAGCACACGCTTCTCATTAACCTGTGGTGAGTTCACAATTTTCAATTAACAAATCAAGTTTTATATGTATAGAGCAAAATGATTGATTATTATTATATTATTATTTGTGCCCTGGTCCTATAAGAGCTCTTTGTCACTCCCCACGAGCTGGGTTGTGACAGAAACCCTTTTATTATGTAAATGGATCATATAGCGTGTGTGTGGCAGGCTTACAATGATGGCAAAAAACTAAATTTGAGAGTACTCTGATCCTGGTGCTAGAGGGGGTACGCAGCTGGAGGTTGAATATTTGAAGGGGTATGGGACTATAAAAAGTTTGGGAACCACTGGCCTAGAAAATAACAAAAAAGACAAATCATGTTCTTGAAATTGTATATTTTCTTACTTGCCTCTTGACACGTACTGAACACTGACTATACCAAACATCAGGAACGCTTTTTTGCCCTCAGAGCAGCCTCAATTCGTAGGAGCATGGACTCCACAAGCTGTCGGAAGAGTCCAACAGGGATGCTGACCCATGTTGACTCCAATGATTCCCACAGTTGCGTCAAGTTGGTCGGATGTCCTTTGCGTGGCGTTTTATCCCCCCCCCCCCCGGGATAAAAAATACAATAAAAATAAAAACATTATGTCCGTTGAGCGTGAAAAACCCAGCAGCGTTGCAGGTCTTGACACAAAACGGTGCATTTTCACACATACACAATCCATTTCTCAATTGTCTCAACGCTTAAACATCTTTTTTTAACCTGTTTCCTCCCCTTCATCTACACTGATTGAAGTGGATTTAACAAGCTTCAATAAGGGATCATAGCTTTCACCTGGTCAGTCTATGTCATGGAAAGAACATGTTCTTAATGTTTTAATGTTTGGTAGGCTTATCCAATGGAAATATGGATAGGCCTACCAGGTGGCACTACACTAAACTAGCACTTGACTTGAATATGTTTAAAACTGTGGTCTCCAGATAATTAATCTTCCAAAATAACACTGACCAGTTTAAGAAGAGCTATTGTACTGAGTGCGCAAGCATTTCCCAGCACCAACACATCACAAAATGTTTATGCATGACCATTTTCATTATCTGTCTCTGTTTCTTTCTCTGTCTGTCTGTCTCTCTCTCTCCATCTCTCTCTCTCTATATATATCTCTATCCCTCAACCTCTTTATCCCTGTCTCCCTGTCTCCCCTCCTCAAGGACACACAGAGAGACTTTTTGGCATTCTCAATTAACCGAATCACCTCTCATTTGGGTGTCTGAGTAACAAGTCGAACATTAAGGAATTAAACCTTCCAGTTACAGCAATTAGCAGGTGCATTTATGATTTCTCAATTGGCATCCTGACGCACCTGCATATTAAAGACATGGAAATAGTCCTGATTATTATTAATGGGATGCATAGAGAGGTGTGCAGGTGGTCACACAGGCCCTGAAATACAACTGATCTGATTAGAAGATGAGAAGACGCAAGCATCTCTTTTAGTGTCTGGGAGGATCAGATGTCCTCATGGAGAGGGGAGTTAAATGATCAAATTAAATTATGTTTGGAATTGTATTAGGGTACCTTACCCATTCTACCCAAAGTCCGGACTATTTACATTGACACCCTCCCCCCTTTGTTTTTATACTGCTGCTACCCGCTGTTTATTATCTCTGCATAGTCACTTTAACCCTACTTACTTAACCCTATTTATCAGGATAAAGGTAAGATTCAGATGCAGACTGTGTCAAAGTAACAATGTTTATTACAGCAACAGGGGCAAAGGTACAGGATGGCACGCAGGCTCAGGGTCGGGTCAGTCAGAGGTCGGCAATCCAGAGGAGGAGCAGGCAGAGTGGTCAGTCGGGCGGGCTCAGGGTCAGGACAGGCAAGGGTCAAAACCAGGAGGATGAGAAAAGAGAGACTGGGGAAAAGCAGGCGCTGATACAAAAAGCACTGGTTGACTTGACAAACAAGACGAACTGGCAGAGACAGACAGAAAACACAGGTATAAATACCCAGGTGATAAGTGCGAAGATGGGCGACACCTGGAGGGGGTGGAGACAAGCACAAGGACAGGTGAAACAGATCAGGGCGTGACAATATTACCTCGACTAACCTGTACCCCCGCACATTGACTCAGGACCGGTACCCCCTGTACGTATATAGCCTCCTTATTGTTCTTTTATTGTGTTACTTTTTATTTAGTAAATATTTTATTAACTCTATTTCTTGAACGGCATTGTTGGTTAAGGGCTTGTAAGTAAAGAATTTCACGGTAAGGTCTACCTGTTGTATTCGGCGCATGTGACAAATATCATTTGATTTGATTTATTATCACTGTATTCTGCTCCACTTGTTACGTCTTCCATTTAATCGAACAACAAACATTCACTGCAACATTTCAAGCACAGTAGTATTTTTCTCCAAAAAGTGTTGTTTGCTCATGAAATCTGTTGGTGGTTGGATTCATATAAAATTGAAACACTGATCTATTCTAGCAACCCTCCAGCCTGAATTTTAATTAAACTGTCTTTAGTGACCGGTCTTGATTGAGAAGCCAAGGGCCAAACTCTTCAATATGCTTCCAATGTTTCTCTGTGAAGGAATCAGAGTATTTGGCATTGTGATATCTGGACTGAGGACGACACCAGAGACCAACCATGGGAGCCAAGCTGGACTGCATCTATCTGTGTAAATCATGTGTAAACATTGCTGGATTGATGCTGAGGGAAAAAACACTCCGTGCCAATGAGTATAGTCTGTGAACATGTCTCACAGAAATGGGTTTTATACATTTGTGCTTGCTTCATTGTGCTTGCCCACGCACTCAAGGACACACACATTGAGCAAAAACAATCGCAACATTTTAAATAGATGGGATTATCCAAGGCGAGTTCCAAATACACGTATACGAATATGAGTGAAGTCAAACCAAATTCACAATTTGTTCTGTAAAATGGCCACTGACTCCTCCTGCACTGACATAGGGAGTTATCTTAGCTCAGGATTGCCTGTGATTGCAGTGTTTAGTGTGGCTTACAGAGGTCGCTGCCCCAATCTCCCCATTCTTAGTGCATAATAGGTACTTCTCCAGGCCTGGCCTGCCCTCTGTCTGGTCTGCCATGCCTTGTGCCTGGCTTCACTCCCCAGGCTCTGAGAGTATCCAATTTCCCCTGGCTGGGAGGGACTCTCTGCCTCAGAGCCCCACAGCCACAGCAGCACTATTGCTTCGCCCCATCTGTGAAGTGTCTTTGGGTTACATTTAATCGCCTCACGGATCCCTTACTTTTTAACCCTGCCACCCTCACCAGAATCACACGGACACATCCCACCACAGCACACCTGCTGACATGGGATACCTGAAGAGTCATCTTTCATCAAGGAGGATGCATGCACCTGCTGCTTAGTTTACGTGTCACGGCCGGGGCCATATGTGAGTGTATTTGAAGCAGAAAGGCAGCATTCGGAACTTGTACACACCTCATCAGTGGTTTCCTCAAATGGAACAATCGTGTGAGAGTTGTAAAGACAATAAAAAATGACAACAGGACGGAGAGGGGGTAAACAAAAACAATGATGCATCAATCGGGACCCGGGTTTAATAGTTTGGATCGTCACTTAGCTGTGTCTCTGTCTGTCTGTCTGTGCTGGTAGAGGTGATAGGCCACTGGAGACAGGAGACAGCTTGCAGCTCTCGGTTTCACCTCATTTTCATAATCATAAGGCATTCTGGAGCTGCAGCTGTGCCAATATTGTGCGGTGGGTCACATCAGGGGAAAACATGATTCTATTACTCTGTAAGTGTCCAGGCATAGTCTCCTTCTGGCAGACACAGGATGGGATGGGCCTCTAAAAGGGAGGCTGGAGAATTACAAAAAATTGGATCAAATTTAGAAATAAGGACCCAATTCCATTTCCCTCTTCACTCTGTCTGTACGTTTCAGCATACGGCTACACAGATAACAAACGACTGTCATAAAAAATGTTACAGAAAAAGGAAAAGGAGGGCCCCAAATGCATTGAGGGCAGCAAATGAAACTGGAAGTTAGATATACTGTATATTTGAAATTAATTTTAAATGTAGTCCAAAGATTATATAAAATGTATTATTTTGTGTCCGACTCCCATACAAAACCGTTCATGGACAGCTGTTGAAGCATTCAGACTGACTTGTCTGCTACCAAAGAGCATTCGCCCTGGTTCGGCCACTTGTCCAACATACGAGTCCTAAACCCAGAACCAAATCGAGCAGCTGTCTGCGTGTGAAGTTGTCCTTCAACTCAGCATAACAGTTTCAGCAGCAACACCACTAAGTTAATATTTAATCACACATGACCTGGAGGTTAGTCCCATTATGGTCTATTCATTAGATTTGACCGATGTCAAATACAACCCTCTTTTCACCACCAAAGCAAACCATAATGAAAGCAAATAGAGAAAACATAGCAAATACTAGGAAAGAATCAACTCTTTTTTTTCAGTCTCTGTTTTCAGTATTTGCCTTCCTCATGTCTAAAGTGCTTTATGTCTCTACTACTTTGTTCTTTTCAAAATAATCAGGGACATGTAAAAAACGGTATGCCATTTCGGGCAAAATATGACTTTGGAAAATAATTTACTTGTCATGTCATCTAAAGTCACAGGTTGAGTGCTGCACTCAAGCGTTCATAGACAGCACACCATTCACCATTAGTGGTTGGACTACCGTACACCCTGAAAGACCTTGAATCATCACTGTCGATATATTTTTCACATTTGGCACCTTTTATCTCACATCACAGCATACGGAACAGAGGAGCTAAATTTGAATTAATTGACATATAACATCAAACACATCATCTGTACACACATACGCTATAATACTCTACATAAAAATAAAAAATAAATGTAATCCTTTAAGAGTCTACTGAAGAACCCAATCGTCAATCTAAGTCACATAATAAAAATATCCCCATCAAAATCCGTCAGTTTTTAAGCTAGAGATGTCAGTTTTTTTTGCATGGACCGCTTCTCAATCCACCTCATCCCGTATTTGTCAGCCTTCCGCACCTGCAGAGAAGGCGGCCGAGCTACAGCGGTGTTTGTCAGACCACGAGACCCGAAAATTTGTTCTTCTCACAAAAACATCTGTAGCGTCCGGACAGTTTGGCCTACAAACTGTTGACCACTCTACAGTATGGAAAGGGGAGACTCTCACGAACACAATTGTGTTTTTCTCTACGACTCATCTGAAATCAGTAAAGTTTATGTGCCAACTTCTGTCTGGAGGTAAAGCACAGTAATAAGCTTCGTACAACTAACCAGTAACCTAGATACATAGGACCATATCACACAGTGCTGGCAATACCCTCTGCAAAGAAAGACAGCACAAGAAAGATGTTTCCAATATAGCAACAAATTGGAAATAGAGTAGGGAAGAATACTGAAGTTTATACCTGGGCTATCAACACATTGATTCATTTCAGCTGGACTGACATGGCAGGGCACAGCTTTACAGACTCCTGGGGGACTTAGAGAACATGTATGCAGAAAATTGGAAATCAATACAGGTTTCTCACTAGCAAAAGCAGCTCTATTTTAGCTACAGGAGTGAGGGCATGCTACTAGAGTTACTAGAGTTATGGTCGTCCGTATTGGCGCCATGACGATATGGCCAGGGCGATGCCTCTCTATTCACAGGTAAAATAGTACTATGGTGTCACAGGCTACTTGGATGCTCCAAATGCAGTACAAACATATGTGTTTTGTCTGGCAACATGCCATGCTATGTAGAAAAGGAAATTCAGTGTTTAATTAAAATGTCCTTTTTGGAGCTCCCTCAGGGAAAACAGGCAAAAAGTTGAAGCAACCATTGCCAAGCAAATAGACGTTCTGATAAGGTGACTTCTGTAAATAGACTGAGATCTTTTCTGGAAGACTGGCATCTGTGCCACCTGGGTTAGGAAGGTACCGGGCCAGTTTTGGTGTAGGCCTCTGTGTTCCCCTCAGGGTGAAAATCTTTCAGTTTGAGGCCCTGTCAGAATGGGATGTCTAGTGCATACTAAACACACCCTGTCATTCTGAGTGAAAACTCCAAAGGACAAAGAGCGAAATAAAAATGTCAAGCTGGAGGGTCACAGAAAACATGACAGCAAATACTCTCTTTAGCACAGGGCTTCACTCTCACATGATGATTAATAAATGGGTTCTTTGACCCCTCAGAAACATTTGGATATTCAGACAGGATGACATTTTACTATCCTGCACATTATCATGACATAGATCGACGACATTAAATCTCTGTTGAAATGCTTCAGTATCAACGTGGTATTCTAACATCACTTCAATGTCCTTAAAGTGTGCATTTCTGGCAACAACTTCAATCAAGAACATTCGAAAAGCCTTGTAACAACAGTTAATGTAATGATGTCTGCTGTGTGCACAGCTTTTCTCAACTATAACAGCTATCAGACATCCTCAAAAATGTAATCCACTGCTATACAAAAACTAATTGTTCGTTTTATCACATCAGACTGGTTTGTTTCTACCCCCTTGCTAATAAGAGTATGACTTATCCCACTGCGGTCTGCAGGATGTCAGTTTAGCTTTTATTTTCCTGAGCACAGCCTGGCTGATAAACAGTGGTGATTTGGTGAGTGTTTGACAGTTTGCTTATTTCCCTTCTGCTCAGAGGGCTCTCATCAGCTAATTTCAACATGGCAGGCAGTGGAAGTTAAACTAAGTGTTTGGGGAAATGTCATTTTTAATTAAATCCCAGGTCCTTTCAGATAAGCAGTTAGGCATTAATTTCACCTAGGGCGTGAAGTTGTATAGAGCCAGAGTAGCATGACGTATGTCTATCAAGACTAATGATATGCATAAACTCTGTACACCCCCTCCTTCTGGTATGACAAAGAACTCCTAATGATATGTCTGTCATGTTTCTAAAAACATTCTGACAGTGTATTACGCATATCATTAGTTATGAATAGCGTACATGCCAATAGATAAAATATATACACTCCCCATATTTATTTAAACTTTTAATTTGGCTCTACACTCCAGCATTTGGGATTTGAGATCAAATGTTGTATAAGGCAACAGTACGGAACGTTTTGAAGATATTTTCATACATACCTGTTTCTCCGTTTAGAAAGGAATGCACTTTATGTACGGTGCCTAGAGAAATTATCCACACCCCTTGACATTTTCCACATTTCTGTGTTACAGCCTAAATTTTAAATGGTTTACATTTATATTTTTTTGTCACTAGCCTACACAAAATACCACATAAAGTCAAAGTGAAATTATATCTTAGATTTTCTTAAACTAATTAAAAAATATATATCTTGAGTCAATAAGTATTCAAACCCGTTCATATGACAAGCCTAAAAAAAGTTCAGGAGTAAAAATGTGCTTAACAAGTCAAATAATGTGTTGCATAGACTCACTTTGTGTGTAATAAGTGTTTAGCAGGATTTCCTATGACTGTAGCCCACACATAAAATAATTTCTAAGGTCCCTTGGTCAAGCAGTGAATTTCAGACACAGTTTCAACCACAATAACTAGGGAGGTTTTACAATGCCTTGCAATGAAGGGCACTTATTGGTAGAATAAAGGGGGGGGGGGGTCACACATTGAATATCCTATTGAGCATGATGAATTACATTTTGGATGGTTTATCAACACCCAGTCACTACAAAGATACAGGTAATCCTGTTGCGCTGGGTGGAACAGGGGAACCAAGAGCAGACTCCAACGAGGAGACTGGGATGAAGTAACCAAGGTATTTATTGAACCCCAGGGGGGAGATGGAGTGCAAGTCAGGGGAAGATCGGGCAGGTTGCTGGAAACCAGGAGCGGAGGCTGACGCGAGAGGGGTTGAGACAGGGTAAGCAGGTCCGGAGGGGAATCCAAGAGGGTAGTAGCGTGGGGAATCCAGGACAGAGGAGCAGGATGACGAGACGTGGCACAGGAGACAGGGACCAGAGACAGAGTGGGCAAAACTATAGTGGAGAGGAAACCAGCATCAGGCAAGGAAAACAGGCACACCCTGATCGCAGGATCTGAATCGTAACAAATGGCTAGACCATGGACAGAGATTACAATCCGGCAACGTGGAAGTGGCAGGGCTGAGTATTTGTAGAGGTCTTGATTATGGAACAGGTTGCAGCTGGTGGGGATCTGCTCTGACTCCAGCACACCTGTCTCCGCCCACACAATCACACACACACAGAGAGGGAGAGGGAGAGAGTACTGGGGGAGCGGCAGGTCAATGAACTAAAATAAAACTGCAAAGAATATAGCAAAGAAACAAACTATATTTCCTGAATACAAAGTGTTATGTTTGGTGCAAATCCAACACAACAAATCACTGAGTACCGCTCTTCATATTTTCAAGCATGGTGGTGGCTGCCTTATGTTATGTTACATGTCATTGGCAAGGACTATAGTGTTTTTTTTTAGAACAAAAAGAAACAGAATAGAGCTAAGCACAGGCAAAATCCAACAGACACTGGGAGACAAATTCACCTTTCAGAAGGGCAACAACCTAAAACACAAGGACTGGAGTTTATTACCAATATGACATTGAATGTTCCTGAGTGGTCTAGTTACAGTTTTGACTTAAATCGGCTAGAAAATCTATGGCAAGACTTGAAAATGTCTGTCTAGCAATGATCAACAACCAACTTAACAGAGTTTGAATACTTTTATAAGAATAACTTGCAAATATTGTACAATCCAGGTGTGCAAAGCTCTTAGAGACTTACCCAGGAAGACTCACAGGTGTAAAGGCTGCCAATGGTGATTCTAACATGTATTGACTCAGGGGGTTTAATACTTTTATTTTTTTTTATTTTACCTTTATTTAACTACGCAAGTCAGTTAAGAACAAATTCTAATTTACAATTTAACATGGACCAAGCTGGGTCAACTGTGCTCCACCCTATGGGACTCCCAATCACGGCTGGATGTGATACAGCCTGGATTCGAATCAGGGACTGTAGTGACACCTCTTGCACTGAGAGCAGTGCCTTAGACCACTGTACTACTCTGATATATTAGTGTTTAATTTTTCATACATTTTGTACAAATGTTAGAATTTTCTTCTAATTTGACATTACAGAGTATATTGTGTAGATCGTTGACACAAAAACGTCAATTAAACCATTTTAATCCCACTTTGTAACACAACAAAATGTGGGTGTGAATACTTTCTGAAGGCACTGTATCCATTTGAAGGTGTCATAAGTATTTTGTCAAATTCACTTACACTACCAGTCAAAAGTTTTAGAACACATCAAGGGTTTTTCTTTATTTTTACTATTTTCTATATTGTATAATAATAGCAAAGACACATATGGAATCATGTAGTAACCAAAAAAGTGTTAAACAAAACAAAATATATTGTATATTTGAGATTCTTCAAAAAGCCACCCTTCGCCTTGATGACAGCTCTGCACACTCTTGACATTCTCTCAACCAGCGTCATGAGGTAGTCACCTGGAATACATTTCAATTAACAGGTGTGCCTTGTTAAAAGTTAATTTGTGGAATTAATTTCCTTCTTAATGCATTTGAGCCAATCACTTGTGTTGTGACAAGGTAGGGGGCTATACAGAAGACAGCCCTATTTGGTAAAATACCAAGTCCATATTATAGCAAGAAAAGCTCAAATAAGGAAAGAGAAACGACAGTCCACCATTACTTTAAGAGATGAAGGTCAGTCAATTCGGAACATTTCAATAACTTTGAAAGTTTCTTCGAGTGCAGTCGCAAAAACCATCAAGTACTGTTATGAAACTGGCTCTCATGAGGACCGCCACAGGAATGGAAGACCCAGAGTTACCTCTGCTGCAGAGGATAAGTTCATTAGAGTTACCAGCCTCAGAAATTGCAGCCCAAATATATGCATCACAGAGTTCAAGTAACAGACACATCTCAACATCAACGATTCAGAGGAGACTGCGTGAATCAGGCCTTTATGGTCAAATTGCTGCAAAGAAACCACTACTAAAGGACACCAATAATAAAAATAGACTTGCTTGGTCCAAGAAACATGAGCAACAGACATTAGACCAGTGGATATTTGTCTTTTGGTCTGGAGTCCAAAATTTGAATTTTTTGGTTCCAACTGCCGTGTCTTTGAGAGACGCTGTGTGGTTGAACGGATTATCTCTGCGTGTATATTTCCCACTGTAAAGCATGGAGGAGGAGGTGCTATGGTGTGGGGGTGCTTTGCTGGTGACACTGTCTGTGATTTATTTAGAATTCAAGGCACACTTAACCAGCATAGCTACCACAGCATTCTGCAGAAATACGCCATCCATTCTAGTTTGGGCTTAGTGGGAGCATCATATGTTTTTCAACAGGACAATGACCCAACACACCTCCAGGCTATGTAAGGGCTATTTTACCAAGAAGGAGAGTGATGGAGTGATGCAACAGATGACCTGGCCTCCACAATCCCCCGACCTCAACCAAATTGAGATGGTTTGGTATGAGTCGGACAACAGAATGAAGGAAAAGCAGCCAACAATTGCACAGCATATGTGGGAACTCCTTCAAGACTGTTGGAATAGCATTCCAGGTGAAGCTGGTTGAGAGAATGCCAAGAATGTGCAAAGCTGTCATCTAGACAAAGAGTTTAATTTAATGTTTTTACATTTTTTAAGTTTCATACACCCCCACCCACATATTTTCTTCCACCTTTCCTGTTATGGTGAGAGGTTAGCGTGTTTTGGGATCATGATTTTGTGCATCTGCAACTTTGTCACTCATTATTATTCATTCATGATTATCCGTAATCATGGTAGCATTCACATTCTATTCTTATTTAAAATAAAGGTGAATCCAAAATGACACAATAGGCCTACATTATTTACCATTCATATTGGGCTCAACATAATCTGAAACACAACCAAAAGATACTGCAAATGCATCCAAAAAGTTTGTCGTCACAAGCTTGATGTAGTCATTGCATGCTAGGAATATGAGACCAAATCCTATACTTTGACTGAATGTAATACACTATAAGCAAATGTGTCCAAATACTTATGACACTTTCAAATGGGGGGGTAGCGAGATACATAAAGTGCATTTATTTATAAATGGTACAACAGATAGCCTATAGGAAAACATCCTCAAATAATAGCCAACAAGGCCAAGGCAAGCTTATGTCTGTTGTATTGAACACTCCGTTTGCCAAATAATGAAGGCTTCTTAATGGTAATGCATCAATTTAAAGCCACTATGAAATACAAAACGGTTGTACCACTATCTCTTAAAATGCTCTCGTCTTTAATAAACACAAAAAAGCATGACGCTGCATGAAACGAAACATGTTTTTTGTTCGACTATTTCCGCCTTATTCGACTATTTCCGCCACGGTCTCCAGTCCCTCCATTTTGTTTTCTGTTGTTGGCAAGAGAACATTTCAGAAAACTGAGTTGTTTAGAAGGATTTTCTGGCAATGGACGGGTATGTATAATCGGCCTTCTTCGAAGCTTATGTTTTTCTTGAATGAATGCTTCATGCGCGGCAAGATATTGTTGATTAAAAGTAAGGTAGCTAACGTCAGATTCTAGCTAGGTTTTTTTTTTTTTTTTTAGCTAGCTAGCGTCACCTTAGCTTGGTTAGCTACTAGTAGCTGCTAACTTACTCCTGGCTGACCCATGTCCGTGAACTGGGAGAGACCGATGGCAAGTTGGCGTTACCTATTTAGCTAACGGTAGCTACGTAAACAAAGTATATTTGTTTCCGAAACTGTTTAGTAGCCTGCTAATGTTAGCTAACTTACGTTAGGTAGTACATAGCTGAATAATACATTGCACAGTCCAACGTTAGCTACCTCGCTGTGGATAGTATTCCATGCGAGGGTGTGTCGTCCTCGCTTGTGCGTTGATCATTCATTGAATCCTTTGTTGATCGGAAATCTAGCTAACGTTAGCTAGCTATCAACTCAAAGTAGAAGTCGTCAACACCGTTTAACGTTACCTACAAATAAATCCTGGTTAACTTGAATTGCCATGCATGTTTCCCCTTTTATATGTGGTCAGATAATCAACGTGTATATATGTTATAACTATGTGCTTGTGGAAAGAAACGTTTGGTGTTATTTTTGTAGGTAGCCATGGCACTAGCCAGCTAAGTTGCGCATCTTACCATGGGTAACGTTAGCTATCTGGCTAGCGTTAGCTAACTTCCTATGCAAGCTCGAATCTACTTGAACGTTAGCTTACTAACGTTCGCTTGTTGGGTGACTGTGCTGCACATAAAGTATCTGCTAATAACGTTACTGTTACTATGTGACATTAGCTGGCTAGCTACCGTCTCCATCCCGCGAGTTAACTAACTAGCCAGTTGAACTGTAGCTGGCTAAATAAGCAGCATGCTCTATTGTGGAAAGATTATATGCTTAGCTAATCAGTATGTTCCCTCTCTTTTTCAGTATTGGAGATGTTGCAGTTGGCGTAAAGGTAAGCCTCAGTCTAGTGCCCTCTCTATGGCAAAGGTTATAGATGCTTGGAAACATCTAGAATTCTCTCTCATTTACTATAGCAATGTAAAACTCCTTTTTCTTGACCAGCTTAGTTGTTAGTTACATTATGCTAACTACATCCCGATTAACACCTTGGTCAAGGTTTGCCTCCATCCAGTTTTAGACCCCTATGTTACACTTTGTGGGCAGATGCCTTACACGGTGGACACAACTCAAATTTGCAACCCGACCATTTACTACAATTAATACAAACTAAAGTGCTTTGTGTGCATGGCACAGCTTTTCAAGTCAATCTGCACACATAATCTTAAATGTAGCCTCCTACTGTTGAGAGAGCATGTGGTATTGGATGTGGCTACATTTCAAATTGTAATTTCTAGCTTTTATGATATTAGAACAACCGTAATTCGATAGGACCAACTTATGTCCATTCTGTTTAGCGAGAAATGTGTTCTTTTATAAATGCATCCTGATCCTGTACCCTCCTAACCCAGTTTGTCCAACAACCGCAGTTCCGTTTGGTGCAAAACTAAGTTAACTCTTCTGCTAAAGGAATGACTCTTAAAAACAAACAGTCCTTTGATAGTATTATTGGGCTTTGCCTCTGTGTTTTTCATCAATATTTAATGTCCAAAAGAAACTTTGCTTTGAGAAACATTCCCAGCCCTGGTGTGAGTTAGGTCTAGTTGTCACATTTTAAGTCAAAGACAACTTTATTATCTGGAATGTATTTGTGGACTCTAGCCCTACGGGAGCACTCCATATCTAATTTATCACATCTATAAAACATGTTGGCGATAAAGAACATTTCGTTCAAACTCACTCGCAGACAAAAGAGAAAAAGACTAAGACCCGGGCCTATTCTATAGTTGGGTCTGTAATGGCTCCAGGCCTCACTGTCCCATCTGTCAGTTTTAGCGGTGCTCAGAGTACGTCAGCCAGCAACTGCAGCCCAGCGGACAGAGGACAGCTCCGAGCCTTCAGGGAGCGCTGGGGAGCTCCAGATGAAATGACATGTCTGATATCTTGAGACTCCATGAGATTAAACCGACCGACACTAGGAAAAAAAAAACTAAATGAGGGGCGACTCTTGGTGTTATGTCCTCCCTCCATTTCCTCAAACTGTCCAGGGAGAGACCTATTTCATTGTGGTCTTTCAGGGGCTCTGCTCACTGCAAATGGAAGGTGTCTCTTCTTGGAGAGTCATGCCTTTATTTCACTTTCACTCTTTCTCACTCTTTGTTTCCTTTCTTTCTTTCTCCAGAGAGGATCAGATGAGCTGCTGTCAAGCAGTCTCTACAACAGTGGCTCTGACATGAGCAGTATCAGTGGTAAGTTAGTGTGGTCCTAATTTTTCTTTTTCCTCTTTGCCAGCCCTCTCTTAGTGGAATTTGCATACGTCATTTGATCGGCGTCCACCGGCAATTAAGGAAATGAAAGGATTAATGAATGTTTGAAAGTTGAACGGCTGTATTAGTGGATGTCTTCCTCGCGGGAGGTGTTTCAGTATCTGATAAACCTAGTGTGCCTCAGTAGGTGGGCACACACATGCTTGCATGTGATTGGAATAGAGATGCTGCCTGCTGTGCATTTCAATAGGCTATATCTCTTCAGAGCATTGCTGTAAATGCCTTAAATAGAAAATATAGTTGCCTGAGAAAGCTACTGTATTGCTCCCTTTGTTTTTAATTTTCTTTTCCACAGGTCCAAATCCATATCTTGACATCCTCAACATCAAGTCAAATTGTCACATGCGATACAACAACTAGACCTTAACGTGAAATGCTTACTTTACAAGCCATTAACCAGCAATGCAGTTCAAGAAATGGAGTTAATTAAAACGTTTTTTAAAAATCACATCAAAAACTATCACGAAAATTACATAATAACAGGCGGTACTGGTATCAGGGGATAATGGTACAGAGTCAATGTGCGGGGGTACAGGTTAGTCGAGGTAATTTGTAAAGTGACTAGGCATAGATAATAAACAGCGAGTAGCAGCAGTGTGAAGGGTGGGGGGGTCGTCAATGTAAATACTTTGTTTGGCCATGTTATTTATTGTTCAGCAGTCGTATGGCTTGGGGGTAGAAGCTGTTATTGGGCCTTTTGGTCCTAGACTTGGCGTTCCGGTACCGCTTGCCGTGCGGTAGCATAGGGAACCGTGTATGACTTGGGTGACTGTAGTGTTTGACAATTTTTTGGGCCTTCCTCTGACACCGCCTAGTGTATATAGGTCCTGGATGTCAGGAAGCGTGGCCCCAGTGAAGTACTGTGCTGTACGCACAGCCCTCTAGCGTCTTGCGTTCAGATGTCGATCAGTTGCCATACCAGGCGGTGATGCAACCGGTCAGAACTTTTCGAGTATCTGGGGACCCATGCCCAATCATTTAAGTCTGCTGAGGGGGAAAAGGTGTTGTCGTGCCCCCTTCGGCTGTCTTGGTGTGTTTGGACCATGATAGTTCGTTGTTGGTGTGGACACCAAGGAACTTGAAACTCTCAATCTGTTCCTCTTCAGCCCCGTCTGTGTTAATGGGGGCCTGTTCGGCCCACCTTTTCCTATAGTCCACGGTCAGCTCCTTTGTCTTGCTCACATTGAGGGGGAGGTTGTTGTCCTGGCACTACACTACCAGGTCTCCGACCTCCTCCCTATAGGCTGTCTCATAGTTGTCGGTCATCAGGCCTATAACTGTTGTGTTGTCAGCATACTTAATGATGGTGTTTGAGTCTTGGCAAAGCAGTTGTGGGTAACCAGGGAGTACATGAGAGGACTAGGCACGCATCCCTGAGGGGTCCCAGTGTTGAGGATCAGCGTGGCCGGTGTGTTGTTGCCTACCCTTACCACCTGGGGACGGCCTGCCAGGAAGTCCAGGATTCAGTTGCAGAGGGAGGTGTTTAGTCCCAGGGTTCTTAGCTTAGTGATGAGCTTTATGGGCTTTGTGGTGTTGATGCTGAAACACTGAGTCAATGAACAGCATCCTCACATGGGTGTTCCTTTTGTCCAGGTGGGAAAGGCAGTGTCGAGTGCGATTGAAATTGAGTCTTCTGTAGATCTGTTGGGGCGGTATTTGAATTGGAGTGCGTCGAGGGTTTCCATTATGCTGGTGTTGATGTGAGCCATGACTACCGACGTGAGTGCTACGGGCAGTAATCATTTAGGCAGGTTACCTTCGCTTTCTTATGCCCAGGGTTTATGGTGGTCTGTCTGTAATACCTGAAAATGTCAGTGAAGACACTTGACAGTTGGGCCGCGCATGCTTTGAGTATACGTCCTGGTAATTGGTCTGGTCCTGCGGCTTTGTGAACGTTGGCCAGTTTTTAAAGGGCTTGCTCACATCGAATATGGGGAGTGTGATCACACAGCCGCCGGGAACAGCTGGTGCTCTCGTGCATGCTTCAGTCTTCCTTGCCTCCAAGCGAACATAAAGGGCATTTAGCTCGTCCGGTAGGCTCATGTCACTTGGCAGCTCGCGGCTGGGTTTCCCTTTCTAGCCCATAATATTTTTCAAGCCCTGCCACATCCGACGAGTGTCAGAGCCGGTGTAGTAGGATTCAATCTTAGTCCTGTATTGACGCTATGCCTGTTTAATGGTTTGTCTGAGAGCATGGCGGAATTCCATATAAGGGACCGGATTAGTGTCCTGCTCCTTGAAAACAGTAGCTCTAGCCTTTGGCTCGGTGTGGATGTTGCCTGTATCCATGGCTTCTGGTTGGGAAATGTACGTACGTCACTGTGGGGGGGCGATGTCGTCAAACACTTTTTGATGAAGCCGATGCCTGAGGTGGTATACTCCTCAATGCCATTGGACGAATCCCGGAACATATGTCATATCAGTCTGTGCTAGCAAACCATTCCTGTAGTGTCCGCGTCATCTCATCACTTCCATGTTGAGCGAGTCATTGGTACTTCCTGCTTTAGTTTTTTCTTGTAAGACAGAATCGGGGGGATATAATTATGGTCAGATTTGCCAAAAGTAGAGCCTTTACGTGTCTGTGTGTGTGGAGTAAAGGTCTTCCAGAGTTGTATATATTTTTTTTCCCCTTTCCTTTGGTTGCACGTGTGACATGCTGGTAGAAATGGGGTAAAGTGGTGGTGGTATTCTACCTTAGTCGATCAATACCTCAAGATTTCTTTAATATTAGACACAAACCCGCAGTTATTGTCAAATAGACACAGACCCCTGCCCCTCGTCTTATTAGACGTAGCTGCTCTGTCCTGCCGATGCACAGAGGAGCTAGCCAGGTCTGTGTTATCCGTGTCGTCGTTCAGCCACATCTCTTTGAAACATAAGATATTACCGTTGTTAATGTCTAATTGGCAGTATAGTCTCATTCGTAGTTTGTTTTCCAATGATTGCACGTTGGCCAATAATTTGGACTTGTAGTAGTGGTTTACTTGTCTGCAAATTCTTACAAGCCCCCCCCCCCCAACCTCTGTCTTTTCTTCTATAGTTGCAATAATCAATACAGACCCTGGTTCGATTCTAGGCTATATCACAACCACAATCATTCTGTGCGCCTTAAGTTGTTTGTGTGCGTTCTGGCAGGCTGATTGAGAGCAGAGCAGGGGGCCAATTTACATTGTGACGAATAGAATAAAATATGACTTTTATTGTCTATTTAGATGGCACGTCCAACGGGAGTGACAGTAAAAAACTGAGAGTGGAAGACAGGATGGAGGCTCCTCCTTCTCGTGTGTTGCACATCAGAAAACTGCCCAACGAAACTTCAGAAACGGAGGTCATTGCCCTGGGGTTACCTTTTGGCAAGGTCACCAATATCCTGACTCTGAAGGGAAAAAACCAGGTGAGTGGGCCCAGAACAATTTTGCAGCCATTTTAGATTTTGTTCCCTGCCGTGTCCTGCCAAATGTCTATTTTTCAGTGAGTGGTCAGTGGGAGATGTTTGGCTCTTGCCCCTTAGATTCCCTTCTTGTGCGACCTCTTTGTCTGAGTGATTCCTAATTGCCTGTTTTAATCCATTGGTATTCCATCTCAAACTTGCCATTTAGGATTTGAAAACATTGGCTGTGTTTTTCTGAAATGAATGTCATGGTCACATTGTTGATGTTTTCATAGTGAATTGTTAAGTTTCCTTGCTTTGTGTCCCTGTATAGTGTCTTACAATACAGAAATGATAAAGTTCCGATTTTAATTGAATATAACTATAATTTCTGTATCATAAGACTCCATAGAATGACATTGGGTATCTATCCCAACAGAACTCTAATTTCTCTTTTTGTCCATTGGTCTTCAGGCTTTCTTGGAGCTGGGGACAGAGGAAGCGGCAATTACTATGGTCAACTACTACTCTACTGTGACACCGCATGTTCGTAATGTCCCCGTATTCATCCAGTACTCCAACCACAAAGAACTCAAAACAGACGCCGGAAACCAGCGGGCCCAAGCGGTCCTGCAGGCGGTGTCAGCGGTCCAAGGAGGCGGTACCCCTACGTCGGGTTCAGATCTGGCTCTAACAGCTGCATCCAGCCCTGTGCTCAGAATAATCATTGACAACATGTTCTACCCTGTCACTCTGGATGTGCTGCAGCAGGTACCCTCACAACTTCACATTTTTGTGTCGGAGAGCAGATTTATGAATGCAATATACATTTTCTTGTGGGTATGCTCCATTTTTTTTTTGTACATAGTTGACCACTACCTCGTCTGCCCTTATCTCGTTGCGGAAATTAGTTGGGTTTTTTTTTAAGTATTTTTTTTTTTTATATATATATATTTTTTAATGGTGGTTTAATATGTCTGTTAATCAAACATCAGCCATGTTGTTGATGTATTTTAAACACATTTCCTGTTTTTTTTTCATCTGTTAGATCTTCTCAAAGTTCGGCACGGTCATGAAGATAATCACATTCACTAAGAACAATCAGTTCCAGGCCCTGCTGCAGTTCAACGACCCATCTACTGCACAACAAGCCAAAATTGTGAGTAGTCCTGGAGATGATAATAAATACATGGGTATGATAGCGTTTTTCTAAGAACCACAAGAGTAAGAGCGACTGTGATACCTCGTGCAGACCTCTCATAGCACCTCAAGAGTTCATAATTACGTTTTAGTAATTCGGCATGCGCTCTTATCCAGAACGACTTACTTTAGTGAGTGTATACATTTTCATACTGGTCCCCTGTGGGAATCAAACCCCCAACCCTGGTGTTGCAAGCGCCATGCTCTACCAACTGGCCACAAGGGACCGTGAAATTAACCGAGTTGTACAATTTCATTACTCGTTGGTGTATTTGTACACTTCTCTCGCTGTTTCTATTGTGAGAGCACTGCTGAGTAAGGTTTCCACGTGCAAATAAACCTGAAACTTGTTTCCATTCTTACTCAGGCCCTGGATGGTCAGAACATCTACAACTCGTGCTGTACGCTCCGCATCGATTACTCCAAGCTGGTCAACCTGAATGTCAAGTACAACAACGACAAGAGCCGTGACTACACCCGGCCAGAGCTCCCCGCCGGGGATGGACAGCCTGCCATGGACCCCAACATGGCTGCTGCCTTTCAAGGCAAGGACTCCAACTCTCTGCTTGGTAAGATCCCAGGTAGATCCCTCTCTTTTCCTTTCTCTTTCCTCTTCATGTCTTCTTTGGGGCTCTTGGGGTTGGGAGGTGTTGGATGCTCAACACTTGTTTAGGGACTAGCTTTGCTTTCTGTATCTGGTGCTGTAGGGTCTATTTGTCTATCTTTGCTCATGTCTGGCAATTTCATCCATCTTCTATGTCTAGTAGGGTGGGGCGGTATCCAGATTTTCTGTATGTGCTATTACCGGAATTGCACACAAGGGGTGCTATTTAGATGTATTTAATTTTTTACACAGAACAATTTAGGCAACGGGGATCTTGATCTGGGAGGGGATTGAATGTCTATGCTGTAACGAAGAAGCCTGATCTTGATATTTATCCACTTAGCTAGCAAGTTAGCAAACCAAATGCATAGCTTGAGACCTGAGCTGGATGTCATTTATTTGACACATTTTCTATTTCTTAAAGTTAGAATAAAAATAAGTATATTTAACTAGGCAAGTCAGTCAAGAACAATTTCTTATTTACTATGACGGCCTATGGGACTCCCAATCATGTCCGGATGTGATTCAGCCTGGATTCAAACCGGGGACTGGTTGCCTCTTGCACTGAGATGCAGTGCCTTTAGACCGCTGTGCCACTCGGGAGCCCACAGTGGCATTATAAGCAGTGGTATAGCTAGCATTGTAAATCAAACATTTACATTTTCGAAATGAACCTGCAACCCTGCTATTGCAAGTGACATGCTCTACCAACTGAGTTACACATCTGGGACAGCTGTATTTCGAAAATGTATGGAATATTGCCCACGCCTAATGTCCAGTGTCAGGTGGAATCACTCTTGCTGGACTGGCTGTGCCCGTCTGCCTGGGAAAGTACATTTGTTTTACCACAACCGGGGCTCTGGGTGGGTGGGGTTTGCACATCGTAGACCATTCCATTGGTCCTAAAGTGAAATCTCCACCCACACTGGGCCCTGGGTGAACCAAATGCGCCCTCGGGGTTTTGTTGGGTCTAAGTCCTGATCCCTCTAACCCAGTTATCTCCAAAGGTCGGCCGTGAACTAACAGTAGCTCGCAGCCTACCTATGAGTAGCTTGCCATGCAATTCACATGTTCCCACCGCAAACTGTCAAACTAATCAGACACCTCAAGCTCCCAGCTACTATCTAATCAACGCAACATTGACATTATCCCACCATACTTAGTGTTAGCCACAATTGGCTTAAAAAGCTTAAGCTATCTGTAATATTGCCCGTCTGTGTTGCCCGTCTGTGTGGTGCGTGCGTGAAGCCAGTTGATGTGATAACTGTCTTGTGGGTTGACGGAAATGTTTTCCTCAATTAACCGTTAACTGCAAAGCAGGCTTACCTGGCAGCAGTATATCATGAGTAAGTATATCATTTGTGTCCATAATTTTGTTATTTGCAAACTTTGCCATGAAATGGGCAGCGGCAATGCGGAACCATCGCTATGCATGCACGTCGGCACATTCCTCACTCGCTAGATACGTAATTAAAGGACCAGGTGCGCTATTAAAGGGAAATTGCACAGTCAAGTTTGGACACCTACTCAGCATATGTGGGAACTCCTTCGAGGCGTTGGAAAGCTGGTTGATAGAATGCCACGAGCGTGCAAATGGTGGCTACTTTGAAGAATCTCAAATATAAAATATAAACACTTTTTTTGGTTACTACATGATTCCATATGTGTTATTTCATAGTTCTGATGTCTTCACTATTATTATACAATGTAGAAAATTGTAAAAATAAAGAAACCCTTGAATGAGTGTTTGTCCAATCTTTTGACTGGCACTGTTGTTTTTTTTCCAGACCCAAAGAAAACGTGTCCTAGTGTGATTTAACAGTTGACATGGACGCAGAACATTCAATTTCGTTGTTTCTCTAGGAACAATTTTAATTTTGAGAGTGAAAAACAAACCTAAGACCAAGACACAACTGAGAACATAATTTGGGAGGATATGAAATATTTCTTGAAAAAATCTGATTTCACAGGGCCCCCTTTTGAGTTGTTTATGAACCTTTTTTTTTTTTACCAGCTATATTGACAACACGGTGCGCTACTTTCTCTGGTACTCTAAGGACAGCGGGGACCCATGCTCTAACCTCTGACCTCTCTCCAGGTGCGCTGAGCCCGCTGAATGCTGCGGCGGCGGCGGCTGCTGCTGCAGGGAGGGTGGCTCTGTCTGGTCACTCTGGCTCCAGCGGCGTGCTCCTGGCCTCCAACCTCAATGAAGAGGTCAGTACTGTTCTACCTACCTTCCCATCCAGACATGGACCTAACCCCTTTCACATGCCTAACACACATGCTCTGGTTTCTATTGTCCTCTTTCTCTTTCCCTCTTTCTCTCTCTGCCTCTCTATGATGTCCAAGTCTGCCAGTGCAGACTGAGCCCCTCTCGCTCTCTTCAAAGATAGGGGGGGGGGCTAGTTTTCTCTAAGCTTTCCTCTCTGGCTCATATGAAAGATCATATGATGACTTTGTATTGTCTGAATCACTCTCACTGCTCTTCTCTCCTTTCTCATTTTGCCATACTGAACAAATGTAACCATCTCTTTCCTCTCTGCTCTCCTTTCCTAACTTGATCTCTCTGTCTGCCTGTCTTGTATGAAATCTCTATGGAGCGGACCTTATATTTCAGATACTATGACTCTGTTATTACTTCCCACTCTCTCAACATGTACAGTACCAGTCAAAAGTTTGGGTTTTTCTTTTTTTTACTATTTTCTACATTGTAGAATAATAGTGAATACATAAACTATTAAATGACACGTATGGAATCATGTAGTAACTAGAGTGTTAAACAAACCACCCTTTGCCTTGATGACAGCTCTGCACATTCGTGGCATTCTCTCAACCAGCTTAATGAGGAATGCTTTTCCAGCAGTATTGGCGTTCAAGCATACGCTGAGCACTTGTTGGCTGCTTTTCCTTCACTCTGTGGTCCAACTCATCTCAAACAATCCAATTGGGATGAGGTCGGGTGATTGTGGAGGCCAGGTCATCTGATGCAGCACCCCATCACTCTCCCCTGTCAAATAGCTCTTACACAGCCTCGAGGTGTATGTTGGGTCATTGTCCTGTTGAAAAACAAATGATTGTCCCACTAAGCGCAAACCAGATGGAATGTGAATTGCTGCAGAATGCTGTGGTCACCATGCTGGTTAAGTGTGCCTTGAATTCTAAATAAAGCATCCCCACACCATCACACCACCTCCTCCATGCTTCACGATGGGAACCACATGCGGAGAGCATCCGTTCACATACTCTGCGCCTCCCAAAAACACGGTGGTTAGAACAAAATATCTCAAATTTGGACTGATTTCCACCCGTCTAATGTCCATTGCATGTGTTTCTTGGCCCAAGCAAATCTCTTTTTATTGGTGTCCTTTGGTAGTGATTTCTTTGCAGCAATTCGACCATAAAGGCTTGATTCACTCGCTCCTCCGAACAGTTGATGTTGAGATTTGTCTGTTACTTGAACTCTGAATTAAGTCCTCATGAGAGCCAGTTTCATCATAGTGCTTGATGGTTTTTGCGACTGCACTTTCAAAAGTCTTGAATTTTTTCGATTTGGCTGACCATGTCTTAAAGTCATGATGGACTGTTTTTCTTTGCTTATTTGAGCTGTTCTTGCCATAATATGGACATGGTCTTTTACCAAACATGGCTATCTTCTCTAATACCACCCCTACCTTGTTAAAACACAAGTGATTGGCTCAAACGCATTAAAAAGGAAGAAATTCCACAAATTAACTGGCACGCCTGTTAATTGAAATGCTTTCCAGTTGACTACCTCATGACACTGGTTGAGAGAATGCCAAGGGTGGCTACTTTGAAAAATATTAAATATATTTTGATTTTGTTTTAACACTTTTTGGTTTGCTATTATTCCACAATGGAGAACATAGGAAAACCCTTTGAGTTGCTATGTCCAGACTTTTGACTGGTACTGGTCTGTGGGGCCAAACTTGATCGTTGAATGCCATAACTCAGGTGGTTTTATGTCTTGTCTCAACATTTGAGTGCATGGTCTTTGGACACATTTTTATTCACTTCATACTCTTTAACACATTTCAGTTAATCTCCTTGGCCCCGTTTTTAAAAAGATATCCATCTGGTTTTTGCCTGTCAGATAGGATTAAATGCATAGAAATAGAACAGACCAATTATTGACTTGAATGGGAACTCCCATTCTATTTAATTCTATCCGGATAGATACCTTTTTGAAAAACTGGGCCCTGAACTTCAAGCTTTAGCCTACTGCATGTCCTTTGTTTCTTCATTGCGAGGCTATTACTCCTATAATTATGTTTTGACATTGAATGTACCATGCCCATGTTTGTCCAGGGGGTGATTACATTTGGCACAATTTATTTGCTTGTTTAGTTCTGACTAAGTACATGAACCGGCCATTTTCTGACCAAACTCCTGCATTTCCAGTGTACTGACCTGTATTTATTTTTGTCCCCCTCCCTCACTTTGTTTTAATATTTGCATTTGCTCCTCCTCCCTCCCACTTCTCTCTCTCCCCCCACCCCCCCACCCCATCTATTCCCCTTGCTTCATCCATCCCTGTAACCCCACTGTTCATGATTTGGTGCTTGAACAAAACCAACCCGTTCCCTTGGACCAACCGTATTCCCAAATTAACTGAACCATACTCCATGACCACCTTCACCATTCTACGGGAAACCACCCTCCTCCGTTATGGATGATCTGTCCATCTCCGCTACGCTCTCTACCTCCGCTCCGACTCTTCTACCTCTCTACCTGTCTTCCGCTGCTTGCTCTTCTCTCCTTCTAAAGATGGTTACGCCCCAAAGTCTGTTTACTCTCTTCGGTATGTTATTGTTAGCTCTCTACCGCTCTCTTCTTTTGTTTTTGCTTATTTCTGTTAAGAGACATTTTATTTTATTTCCTTACACTGTAACTGGTTTGGATTGTAGTTTTTAGGAATAGGTTATTCTGTTACATTGGTTTGGTTATCTCAATCTCTCGTTTCGGCTATTGAAATTGATCCATCCATAGATTTGTTCAAATGCATGGTAAATTGATTTGGCATGTACTGTAGTTTGATTGGCTAAACATCTCTCAGAGCTTGTTAACTTCTCTATTTGAGGGTTTCCTCTGTCTGACCTTTACAGACACACGCCTCCATTTAATTCTGATGAATGATCTCAAGCCTACTGTCTCTATCTAGCCTCTTTCTCTCTCTGTCTTGCCTTAACCTTCCGTCTATCTCCAGCGCTAACTGTTTTCCTCACTGTCTCCTCTTCCTCCTCGCCCTCCTCTCGTCTGCTCATGGCTTTAACACAGGGGTCTATGGGGACACCCAGAGGGTGAAGATTCTTTACAATAAGAAGGACAGTGCTCTGATACAGATGGCCGATGCCAGTCAGGCCCAGCTAGGTAAGATTTTCCTCCATTTCCCCAACTGTCAACTCCCATGTTAACCGGCTGACTTAAAAGGATTTTAAATATTATTCCATTTCCCATGTTCTCAAGTGGCAAATAAGAATATTTGTTTTATTTTCTTGATGTAACCTGGATAAATAAATGTTAAATGAACTAAAATTGGATAGGATAAACATCCTCACATGGGCATTTGTTTTCGGGAACATTACAGCTGGATAAAACAAACCATACACACTTAATACAAATCCAATCTGCTTCCAGCGATGAGTCACCTGAACGGTCAGAAGATGTATGGGAAGGTCATCAGGGTGGCTCTGTCCAAGCACACCTCAGTGCAGCTGCCCAGGGATGGACTGGATGACCAGGGCCTTACCAAGGACTTCACCAACTCCCCCCTGCACCGCTTCAAGAAGCCCGGCTCCAAGAACTTCCAGAACATCTTCCCTCCCTCCACCACCCTTCACCTCTCCAACATCCCGTAAGTCTATGTCATGGCCCCTAGACTAGACACTCAGCAGATCCTGTGTCTGTCAGTGTAGCCCCTGATCCAAGGTCAGTTTTGCGGTTTCTCGCTCAACGGTATTTGGGGAGGGTAATCTGATCCCAGGTCTGTGCTAACTAAGGGCAACGTCTATACCTGGAAAGAAAGTAAAGGGACCCTATGGTCTGGGTTGGCTGTCTTTTGTTGGAATGCTAAGTTCACTTGTTTCGACAGAACGGACGTAACTGAAGAAGACCTGAGACTACTGTTCTCCAATGCTGGGGGCACTGTGAACGCATTCAAGTTTTTCCAGTAAGTATTTTTTTTCTTTCTTTCCTGCTATAATTATGTATCTGCGCTACAGTTCTTGATTTGGTTGTGAATTAATTTCTTTAGCTCTGTGGCTAGCTCCAGGGTGCTACACTGACTGACCCTGTGTAACTCAAATATGTGCATGTTTGTGTGGGCTTTTTGAGATCAGAGAATAATATACATTCTGATGTAACAGTGGGACAAATAAACCATCTTGTCTTCTTCCCAGGGATCACAAAATGGCGCTGCTCCAGATGTCGACGGTGGAAGAGGCCATCCAGGGTCTGATCGACCTCCACAACTACAACATGGGTGACAACCACCACCTGAGAGTGTCCTTCTCCAAATCCTCCATCTAAACCAGCATAATGATCCTCCACAATATCCATTGCTTTCTGTTTCCAAATGGCCTTTGGCTGCCGTTCGTTTATCCGGTTCACTCTTTCCAGACGGGGGGGACCACATTTTGACCTCATTGTAGTTCTTTCTATTTTTGTCTTTCTATGTGTTATCAGTCATTCCTTCAGAAAACCAGAAACTAAAATGTGTATTAAAAAAAAGTTGTTGTACTTGTATGTTTGAGGGTGTTTTACCCCCTTCACCTGACCCCTGTGTAAGTCCCATATTCCATTTGTATGATAGGCAAACCATTTTCTTTTTCCATCTTCTTATGAAGGGTGGATGAATGGACTTTGTCTCTTTATGATTAGTTATATAAGATATGTGCCTTACCTGACAATATCAACTCTTTTTACATTTAAATATTTACACGAATCCCTGCAGTCAGATTTAGAGGCACATTCATTTTGATGTGTACGATTAGTTCAAAACATGATTTCTGTTCTCCCATGTGACTGTGCAGTTTGAACTGCTGCCACCCAAAACACTTCTCCTTTTTTGTTGTAGGTGTTGTTTGTGCCAGATTTTTTATTTTGTTAAAGTAACTATAGTTGCGGAGTGGGGAACCATATGAGATTGAAGTTGAATCAGACTTTTTACATCTTTTTTTTGTGCTAACTTGGACCACCATGCTTGAGTTTCCATCTGTATGATCATTTTAACTGTTTTTGTTTCCACAGGTCATCCATTTACTAAAAATAGTCAATGTTGCTGTTCTTTAGGTGTTAGGTTTTTTTTGGGGGGGGGGTGTACATGGGTAGAAGTTGAGTGGTTTCCTAAGCATGTACAGCATGGTCTAGTTATTGGAATTAAAAGTTGGTAGTACTTTTATTAATTTGAACTGTACTTCATAACTGTCATTGAAACAAATGTCATGGCGATTTATTATGAAGTACAGTTCAAATAAAGTGTTACGAAATCTGCTGTTGCAATGCAGTGTCTGTAGTGATGTCAACGTGTTGCAGTTTACTGATGAAGGTTGGGACCAAAGTGTATGTGCCTTTTTTAGTTTTAATTTACATCTCATCATCAATTATTTTAGTGAACCGCTGATGTATTTTGTATATCTGAACAAATAAGATACAGGACCTGATTCAGAATCAACAACCTTCATTCCTTCTATGGTTATTTTAAGCTGATCTACATGTAATACCCACAATGGTTCGAAGAATCCCACAACCTCAACTTACTAGAAAACGAGATTGTTTTTCAAGTCATGTATATTATCTATCAGTTACATTTTTACAGCTCTAGAAATGTAACATTCAGATATAGTTTGGAAGCGGCACAATTAAAATAATTTTCTAACAAATTGGGATATTTGGTCTGACTTAGTTGTTTTGAGATGTTTTTTTTCTCCACTTTTTATCTTCTCTCTTGTGTACTTTGCTTTACCTGTGTAGCATGCTCAATAAACTCTTCTGTAGCTCTGTATACACCTCTTCTGTCTCTGTCTACAGCTTGCTCATCTTTCTTCTCCGGTCTCACCTCATCAGAAACCTAGTATCAGGTATATTCTGTCCCAGGGTGGGAAAGGAACGGCACCAAAACAAATGGGGATACTAAAGCTCAAAATAGGCCTAATTCAATTATCTGACCAAAATAAATGAACAATTTGAAGTTTGCATCTGGCAGATTAAACCCCCTGGTTATGAACTTGTTCTGTCTCCTCTTCCTTAGATCGAATACACTAACCAGTCTCTGGGACACACTTTTTAAAATCCATATATAGTTTTCTTTCTGCTCTATAAGAGCATCTGTCACTAAATGCTCATAATCACTGGAATCCGCTGCATATCGCACTAATCCAATGCCACCATTTTATCTAGACCAACTAACATACTGTGTGTGGGTATACTGTGTCAGTTACTACCATCTCTGGAGTAATCTGGGTAATATCATTCCATTCTGAGGCCATAGGAGGGGAAAGCATGTCTAACATCCATTGACCAATAACTCATGTTTCTGGTCATGAAACGTTTTAATGTCTAGTCTATGGCAGTCTGTTTATTATAGTCTCAACGCATTTCTGTATTTGACCAGTGGCTGCTGTATTTGCAGTGCCGTTATTGAGTCAGTTCATCGGCATGGGCTGTACAATGATGGACGCCCTGTCTGTGACTGTCTGATGAAGACGATTCTCCAGCCCCGCTCTGGAGTTGAAACGCGGGGCCGGTGTGATTCATCATGGCCTAGTCCTAGATTGACTACCACCATACCGGTACTCCCAGTCCACGCTGCTGTTATTTTGCACACTTAAATGAAAGCGCTTGTGTTCTCCATCTACCTTTATAAACACAAAATACATGATAAATCAGCGAGCGGACGACCCAGACCGAATCAATAGCTCGTCTAGCCCCAATGCATCACGAGACATCTGTATCCACTCTCCATCACCCAGTCAACAAGATGGGAGCTGTTCTATTTTTTCCCCCCACTGAGCGGTGTGGCTGAGAAGTTCTTGTTGGAGTTGAATATAGTGTTACTCTGTCCTGTGCATGTTCCAATTATGTCAAAATGTTTCTGTTGTCAGTAAAGCTCAAATTTTTGTAATTTTGTTATATTTTTTACCGCAACCATTTAGTATTCCAAAGTTTGTGGGTTCAAGTCGCACCAGGGACAATTGTAGAATGTTAGATAACCCTTTTCCTAACCTTATCCTACCACTCCTAACCTTTCTCGTTTAGTTCTAACATTTTAGTAAATTCTCTGTAACCTTTGTCGTTAGTTCTCCTACCCTTTTACATAGATTCTTCTAACCTTTGTGGTCAGTTCTCCTAACCAGCAACATGGAACAAGCAGCCTGGTCTCAGAGAAAGACGAAACCCTAACCCTAATGTCCTCGAAGACGTATGATAAATAACATTATCTAATTCATATGATATTGTACCAACGAGTAAGACATATGTTACTTTACTCTTCCAAATCGTGTGATATTGTACAAACACTATTGCTTTCATAATGTAATGTGAGAGCAAGTCATTTCCCACAAGTCATTTCCCACTGGGCACAAATTGGTTGAATCAACGTTGTTTCAATATAATTTGTCAGCGTATTGTGACGTGGAAAATACAGTGTCATCATGGTAAATTACAACATAGACAAACTTGTCTGAAATATGTAGAATTTGTACCTTTAAAACAACATCAGATATTCAATGTTACCGTCTATGATCGTGATTAATCTATGATCGTATGCTATCCATTTGTTTGTATGCTGTTCTTTGTATGACATTTTAATATTTGATTATTAACCAATGATATTAGGCCACTCCTGGCCATGATTACAGACACCTGTGTCCTTTGACACTATATAAACAAGTCATCCCGCAGTGTTTGTGATTATACCCTGATGAAGACAGCTTGGCTGTCGAAACGTTGGTATTAAATTTTTGCATCTGAGCTCCAAGAGTGTGCGGCTTTCTTTTATTTTCAACATTCAATGTTACAGTGCCTTCAGAAAGTATTCACAACCTTTGACTTTTTGCAGCCTGAATTTAAAATGGAAAAAATTGGCCTGCAAACAATAACCTCATAATGTCAAAGTGGAATTATGTTTTTAGACATGTTAATAAATTGATTATAAATGGAAAAACTGAAATGTTGTGAGTCAGTAAGTGTTTGTGCCTAAATAAGTTCAAGAGTAAAAATGTGCTTTGCAAGTTACATTAAGTTGCGTCGTGTTTAACATGATTTTGTAATGACTACCTTGTCTCTACCCCACACACATTGATAATTGTAAGGTCCTTCAGTCTAACAGTGCATTTCAACACAGATTCAACCACAAAGACCAATGCCAATGCCTCGCAAAGAAAGGCACCTAATGGTAGATGGGTTTAAAGAAAGAAAAAAAACAGACATTGAATATCCCTTTGAGCATGGTGAAATTATTAATTACACTTTGCATGGTGTATCAATACACCCAGTCTCTATAAAGATATAGGCGTCCTTCCTAACTCAGTTGCCGGAGAGGAAGGAAACCACTTAGGGATTTAATGAGGTCAATGGTGACTTTAAAACAGTTACAGAGTAATGGCTGTGATAGGAGAAAACTGAGGATGGATCAGTTACTAGTTACATTGTAGTTACCACAATACTAACCTAATTGACAAAGAGAAAATAAGGAAGCCTGAACAGAATAAAAATATTCCAAAACATACATCCAGTTTGCAACAAGGCACAAAATTAATACTGTAAAAATGTGGAAAAGCAATTCACTTGTTTATCCTAAAAACATATTATGTTTGGGGAAAATCCAATACAACACATTACTGAGTGCTACTCTCCATATTTTCAAGCATAGTGGTGGTGGCTGCATCATGTTATGTGTATGCTTGTAATCGCTAAGGACTGGGAATGGAGCTAAGCACAGGCAAAATCCTAGAGGAAAACCTGGTTCAGTCTGCTTTCCACCAGACACTGGGAGATGAATTCACCTTTCAGCAGGACAATAACCTGAAACACAAGGCCAAATCCACACTGAAGTTATTTACCAAGGAGCCTGTGAATGTTCCTGAGCAGCCAAGTAACTCAGTGGTGTGAAAACTTAAGTATATGAGATACTTCTGTATTTAATTTTCAATACATTTTGCAAAAATATTTCACTTTATGGGGTATGGTGGGTAGATTGGTGAGAGAAAAAAATCATATTTAATCCATTTTAAATTTAGGCTGTAAAACAACCAAATGTGGAATAAGTCAAAGGGTGTGAATACTTTCTGAAGGCACTATCAGAAAAAATAATAATAGGCTAGGCAGCACCTCCTGGAGAATTAATCAACAGTATCTACAGCTACCATTTGGTTTCTCATCCAGGGTTTTAATAACCAAGCCCTGCTTAGCTATGGTATTTGTCATTGACCATTACCAATGTGCTATCGTGAGAATGATTGTTGAGAGGTCTCCACTTAAACACGAAATAGATTCACTGTTGCTATTGAAATGATTCCAAAGGGTACATTTAACAGAGCAAATGAAATGTGACCATACTTCATCACTCACATATCCTCAATGGTGCTATTTAGGCCTATATAGCATTTGCAAAGTCCTCAACAGCTATTGTTTCAATTCAACCCAGAATCTGACTGAAAATAGACAATAAAATAGACCTAGGGTTTCAAGCTCTGGTTGATTTCAAATGTAATGATGTTTAGCCAACTCAACCAAAAAAATCAACATTTGGAAGAGATGTATTTCCTTGCTTGGATAGTTCCAGCTGTGCCACTGAATTGGTTTGGCTTTAATTCTAGTTTGTCTACAAATGAATAATTGAATAACTCAGCAAAAAAAGAAACGTCCTCTCACTATCAACTGCGTTTCTTTTCAGCAAACTTGACATGTGTTAA
The DNA here is from genome assembly GCF_036934945.1 of Oncorhynchus masou masou. Lineage (NCBI taxonomy): Eukaryota > Metazoa > Chordata > Actinopteri > Salmoniformes > Salmonidae > Oncorhynchus > Oncorhynchus masou. The sequence goes on along the minus strand of NC_088241.1, from coordinate 47,758,946 downwards.
TATTTGTATGAACATAACAAGATTCAACAACTGAGACATAAACTGAACAAGTTCCACAGACTTGTGACTAACAGAAATTGAATAATGTGTCCCTGAACAAAGGGGGGGTTCAATTTCTGGGGGGAATGGCCCTAGCCCTCACCCTCCGATCCAACAGGTGCCTGACGTGCTCAATGGCATTGAGATCCGGGCTCTTCACTGGCCATGGCAGAACACTGACATTCCTGTCTTGCAGGAAATCTCGCACAGAACGAGCAGTATGGCTGGTGGCATTGTCATGCTGGAGGGTCATGTCAGGATGAGCCTGCAGGAAGGGTACCAAATGAGGGAGGAGGATGTCTTCCCTGTAACGCACAACATTGAGATGGCCTGCAATGACAACAAGCTCAGTCCGATGATGCCTTGACACACCGCCCCAGACCATGATGGACCCTCCACCTCTAAATCGATCCCGCTCCATAGTACAGGCCTTGGTGTAACGCTCATTCCTTCAACGATAAACAGGAATCCGACCATCACCCCTGGTGAAACAAAACTGCGACTCGTCAGTGAAGAGCACTTTTTGCCAGTCCTGTCTGGTCCAGTGACGGTGGGTTTGTGCACATAAGCAACGTTTTTGCCAGTGATGTCTTATGAGCCCTCAGTCCAGCCACTCTCAGTCTAATGCGGACAGTCTGAGCACAGATGGAGGGATTGTGCGTTCCTGGTGTAACTCAGGCAGTTGTTGTTGCCATCCTGTACCTGTCCCGCAGGTGTGATGTTCGTATGTACCGATCCTGTGCAGGTGTTGTTACACGTCGTCTGCCACTGCGAGGACGATCAGCTGTCCGTCCTGTCTCCACATAGCACAGTCTTAGGCGTCTCACAGTACGGACATTGAAATGTATTGCCCTGGCCACATCTGTAGTCCTCATGCCTCCTTGCAGCATGTCTAAGACACGTTCACGCAGATGAGCAGGGACCACGGGCATCTATCTTTTGAATCCAACATATCAATTATTAATTTTAAGACAAAAAATTAAATGACCTGTGGCACAGATGGAACTAAGCAGAAGATAAATCACAAATGATATGTTGGATTCACATCTCCAACTCAACCAAAAATACAAGTTAAAGAATGGGATTAAGCCAGTGTCTGTTGCACTTCACAAAATAGATGGCATCATGAGGAAGGAAAATTATGTGGATATATTGAAGCAACATCTCCCAAACTGATGTATTGAGATGTTGCTGCAATATATCCACATAATTTTCCAACCTCATGTAGCCATCTATTTTGTGAAGTGCACCAGTCCCTCCTGCAGCAAAGCACCCCCACAACATGATGCTGCCACTCTCGTGCTTCAAGGTTGGGATGTGTTCTTCGGCTTGCAAGCCTCATCCTTTTCCCTCCAAACATAACGTTGGTCATTATGGCCAAACAGTTCTATTTTTGTTTGATCAGACCAGAGGACATTTCTCCAAGAAAATAAAAAAGTACATTATTTGTCCACATGTGCACTTGCAAACCATTGTCTAGCTTTTTTATGGCAGTTTTGGAGCAGTGGCTTCTTCCTTGCGGAGCAGCCTTTCAGGTTATGTCAATATAGGACTCGTTTTACTGTGGATATAGATACTTTTGTACCTGTTTCCTCCAGCAGCTTCACAAGGTCCTTTGCTGTTGTTCTGGGATTGATTTGCACTTTTCGCACCAAATACGTGCATCTCTGGGAGACAGAACGTGTCTTCTTCCTGAGCGGTATGACGGCTGCGTGGTCCCATGGTGTATATACTTGCATACTATTGTTTGTACAGATGAACGTGGTAACTTCAGGCGTTTGGAAATTGCTCCCAAGGATGAACCAGACTTGTGGAGGTCTACGATTCTTTCTCTGAGGTCTGATTTCCCATAATGTCAATTAAAGAGGCACTGAGTTTGAAGGTAGGCCTTGAAATACATCCACAGGTACACCTCCAATTGACTCAAATGATGTCAATTGTCCTATCAGAAGGTTCTAAATGCATGAAATCATTTTATGGAATTTTCCAAGCTGTTTAAAGGCACAGTCAACTTAGTGTACGTAAACTTCTGACCCACTGCAATTCTGATACAATGAATTATAAGTGAAATAGTCTGTCTGTAAACAATTGTTGGAAAAATTACTTGTGTCATGTACAAAGTAGATGTCCTAACCGACTTGACAAAACTATAGTTTGTTAACAAGAAATTTGTTGAGTGGTCGAAAAACGAGTTTTAATGACTCCAACCTAAGTGTATGTAAACGCCCGACTTCAACTGTAGGTTGTAATCTCATTGATCAACGCCTCAACCAAATATTACCCAATGACCACTGTGAAATGAGGTAGTGTACCCAGTGTGTTGGCATTTGTAATGAAGAATAATATCTCATTTGTATTAGCTGCATTTAAAGACATCAAAACAATTGTTGGAGTGTGAAAATAATAGCTCTTTCCAAAGTCATTCAGTAACTTATTTAATTCAGACTGTTAATCAGTGGATAATCATGAAGTATCTTGTTCACACTGGAGGCCTGTTCAGTTCAGAGCTCAGAGACAGTTCTTAATAGTAGAAGTGCACTTCTCATCTGTGCTCGGCTCTGGCTAATATACAGTGAGGCCCTCTAGCAGTCAGTCAGTCAGCACCAACTCCAGTCTCCAGCTCAGTCAGCCATTCCATGCCGCTGTGCTCCACTCATCTCGTCTCATTCCCTTGTATAGAGACACAGTGGTGAGCCTGCTGTTTTGATATTGTATTCCATTTACTAAGTTCACTACCTGGTCATCAGTGCATGGTGGGGACCGTAACTGCTAATCCATACTGCTCCACTCAGCCAATACACACAGACCCCTTAAAGAGTGTGTGTGTGTTTGCGTGCGTGCGTGCGTGACCAGAAGTCCCCACAAGAATGTTTTTTTTTTTTTTTTACAAACTGGGGACATTTTGTTGGTTCCACAAGGTCAAATGCTATTTCTTAGGGGGTTATGGTTAGGTTTAGGGTTAGGAGCTAGGTTTACGGTTAAGGTTCGATTTTTGGGTTAAGGTAAGAGTTCGGGTTAGGTTTAGGGTTAGGGTTTATGGAAAATAGGATTGTAAATGGGACGGAATTGTGTGTCTCCACAAGGTTAGCTGTTCAAGACTGTGAGTGTGTGTATGTCCCTATCTATCACACAGGCCTCATAATCTTCACGTGTCAGCCTCCCTTGGCCCCAAGGTAACCTTACTGTGACATGCAATTCAGTTGGCCCGGCTGGTAATGACTATTGATTTGGATTGTGTTCCTGTTCGAGAGGGAGAGGGACATGGAGGGACTGTGTCTTTTACTGCTTGGTCTGCTCCGTGCGGAGATCCCCCTCACAAACAAACAACTTACCCTCCCCCAACACAATCACCAGTGTCGTCCACCCCCCTTTCCCTCACTTGCTCCGGCCCAGTGGAAGTGCATGTTGTAGGATCGGCATGGTGATTGCTGTCACCAACGCCCAGGGCAGAGGGGGAAATAGGGGGACGTTCATGGGTCTGCATTGTCCTATGTTGTGTACTTGATTACCTAGTGCCTGGAGCAAGACTAGCTACCATAAACACAGTGGGTGGCTCTACCTGACTCCTGACCAACTGACATTAGAACACTTATGCAGTTTTTGAAGCTTTCCTCAGAATAATGTATTGTAATATATTATGACTGAATAAAAAGTATGAACACAATTAAATCGATATCTTACTGTACCTTAATACTACAAAAGAAAACTATCAACTTACATAAACATCACCACAATACCATCTTTACATGTTGAATCACTAAAGGAATAGGTTTCAGATGGGAGAATATAATACTGTTTCTTCATTGGCGCCATTAAGCTGCCAGCAATATCTTTCATAGGGAGTAACCCCCATTCTGAGGTATAGTTTTATTACATGGTAATTTGAGGCATGGTTCGTTCATCTCAAGTGTTGCCGTCGGACATGCAAATCAAGCCGCGATATTTTCACTCCTCACAAGGCTACACATTATCACATTGTATTATCTACTGTACAGTTTATCTGCACAGTGAGAGGAGGGGAAAATCCTTTCATCTTTGTATTTGTATTTATTAAGGATCCCTGCATTGGCAGCGGCTACTCTTCCTGCGGTCCAGCAAAATTAAGGCAGTTACACAATTTAAAAAACATTACAATACATTTATAACAGATTTCACAACACATTAAGTGTGTGCCTTCAGGCAACTACTCTACTACCACATACAGTGGGGCAAAAAAGTATTTAGTCAGCCACCAATTGTGCAAGTTCTTCCACTTAAAAATATGAGAGAGGCCTGTAATTTTCACCATAATTTGCAAATAAATTCATTAAAAATTCTACAATGTGATTTTCTGGATTTTTTTTCTCATTTTGTCTGTCATAGTTGAAGTGTACCTATGATAAAAATTACAGGCCTCTCTCATATTTTTAAGTGGGAGAACTTGCACAATTGGTGGCTGACTAAATACGTTTTTGCCCCACTGTATCTCCAACACACAATCCATGTGTACGTGTGTGTATAGTGCATGTTATCGTGTGTGTGTATGCATGTGTCTGTGCCTATGTTTGTGTTGCTTCACAGTCCCTGCTATTCCATAAGTTGTATGGTGTATTTTTTTGAAATCTATTTTTACTGCTTCCATAAGTTACTTGATGTGGAATATAGTTTAATGTTCAGCTGGGAGGGACGACTTGGAAAAGCATACCATGCAATTGTTTGAGGACGGCGCCCCACACATCAGCATATTTTTCAACCAGCACAGGCTTCATAAAATCACAAATAGCGATTAAATAATCACTTACTTTTTAAAAATCGTCCTCAGTTTGCAAACCCAAGGGTCCCAGCTACAACATGCATGGTTGTTTTGTTAGATAAAATCCTTCTTTATATCCCCAAAAGTCTGTTTAGTTGGCGCCATTGATTTCAGCAATTCACTTTTTCAACATGCAGACAAAGGAATCCAAAAAGCTAGCACTGAACTTTGTTAAAACAAGTCAAACTACATTTATGTACAATCCTCAGGTACCCTAAAATGTAAATAAACTAGAATATTTCATACGGAAAGAAGTAAAGAAGTTCAATAGAAAAGTCAAATTAGCAAGTGCGCGTCCTCTTTGTCGCACGCCCACAGACTGATTTCCAACTGTGACTCCCGGTACCAAAACTCAAAATTCTTCCTCGTTTTTGAAGAAACAAGCCTGAAACCTTGAACAAAGTTGACATCTAGTGGAAGCCATAGGAATTGCAATCTGGGAGCTGGAATTGCATAGGACCCATATCTTTCCATTGAAAGAGCATGGGATCTCAAAATAAAAGATTTCTGGTTGGTTTTTCTTCAATTGTTATAGTCTCATACATTATTTTAACATTTTTACAAACTTCAAAGTGTTTTCTATCCAGTAATACCATATGTGCATATGCTGGCTTTTGAGCCTGAGTAACAGACAGTTTACGTTGGGCATGTCAGTCAGGCGGAAATTCAGAAAAAGGACCCTAGGTTTACTTCTTAGGGCCAGGGTCCTTTTTCTGATATTCCGCCTGACTGACATGCACCTTCTCGGTTCCCTCTGAACACAGAACACCCCCTTCATACTAACTAAATTGATCTGACTAGAACTAGCATATACAGTGGCTTGCGAAAGTATTCACCCCCTTGGCATTTTTCCTATTTTGTTGCCTTACAACCTGGAATTAAAATTGATTTTCTTGGATCATTTGATTTACACAACATGCATGCCACTTTGAAAATGCAAACTATTTTTTTTATCGTGAAACAAACAAGAAATAAGACAAAAAAACAGAAGACTTGCATAACTATTCACCCGACCAAAGTCAATACTTTGTAGAGCCACCTTATGCAGCATTTACAGCTGCAAGTCTCTTGGGGTATGTCTCTATAAGCTTCGCACATCTAGCTACTGGGATTTTTGCTCATTCTTCAAGGCAAAACTGCTCCAGCTCCTTCAAGTTGGATGTGTTTCGCTGGTGTACAGCAAACTTTAAGTCAAACCACAGATTCTCAATTGGATTGAGTTCTGGGCTTTGACTAGGCCATTCCAAGACATTTAAATGTTTCCTCTTAAACCACTTAAGTGCCCAGTCTCAAATCACTGGAAGACTGAAACAGGTTTCCCTCAAGAATATCCCTGTATTTAGCCCCTTCCATCATTCCATCAATTCTGACCAGTTTCCCAGTCCCTGCTGATGAAAAACATCCCCACAGCATGATGCTGCCACCACCGTGCTTCACTGGGATGGTGTTCTCGGGGTGATGAGAGGTGTTGGGTTTGCGCCAGACATAGTATTTTCCTTGATGGCCAAAAAGCTACATTTTAGTCTCATCTGACAAGAGTACCTGTTTGCTTATTTTTTTCTTTAAGCAATAGCTTTTTTTCTGGCCACTTTTCCATAAAACCCAGCTCTGTGGAGTGGGCTTTACTGCTTAAAGTGGTCCTATGGACAGATACTCCAATCTCCATTGTGGAGTTTTGCAGCTCTTTCAGGGTTATCTTTGGTCTCGTTGTTGCCTCTCTGATTAATGCTCTCCTTGCCTGGTCCGTGAGTTTTGGTGGGTGGCCCTCTTTTGGCAGGTTTGTTGTGATGCCATATTCTTTCCATTTTTTAATAATGGATTTAATGGTGCTTTGTGGGATGTATCAAAGTTTCTGATATTTTTTTATAACCCAACCCTGATCTGTACTTCTCCACAACTTTGTCCCTGACCTGTTTGGAGAGCTCCTTGGTCTTCATGATGTCGCTTGCTTGGTGGTGCCCCTTGCTTAGTGGTGTGGAAGACTCTGGAGTCTTTCAGAACAGATGTATATATATATATTGAGATCATGTGACAGAGCATGTGACACTTAGATTGCACACAGGTGAACTTTATTTAACTAATTATGTGACTTCTGGAGGTAATTGGTTGCACCAGATCTTATTTAGGGGCTTCATAGCAAAGGGGGTGAATACATATGCATGCACCACTTTTCCGTTTGACATTTTTTGTAATTTTTTGAAACAAGTTTTTTTGCCATATCACTTCACCAATTTGGACTATTTTGTGTATCTCCATTACATGAAATCCAAATAAAAATCCAAAATCCATACTTTTGCAAGGCACTGTACTGTAGACCTACTAACTTACAGTCTGTATATTTATAAACTGAAACAGATTATATTATACCCTATATGTGTTTGTTTTAGTCTTGGTTTTCTCCCAATATGGAGAGAGTATGGTCGGGTGAGTGGTCACCGGTCAGACATACTAAGCACAACCCCCCCTCAACATTTGCACGTACATTATACACACATACTGACTCTAACAGACAGACAGACAGACAGACAGACTCTCTCTGCCTAGAAGGCACATATACACAACACAAAACAGACTCTCTCTCTCTCTTTCTGTCAAATATCCCTCCGTGTGTGTGGGTGGTCAGGGAGGCTCAGCTCAGTTGCCAGGCAGAGGGGTCAGAGAGGTAATGAGATGCTTTGAGAGAGAGTGACAGGGGTGTGCATGTGTAAATAATCTATTAATTAAAGGGAGGAGTGGAATGAATAGGAAACCTTTTCCTGTGATATCTTCATCCTTCCATCCTCCCCTCCCCCCTCCCCCCCACTCCTCCTCTCACACTCTCCAGGTTCACACAGATCCACAAAGAGACGTTTATTGGGAGATTAAAGCCAAATCTTCTAGATTGCTGTATAAAAAGGTAATTTGCAATATTAAACTGACTTTTATCTATATGCAAATGACTCCCCTCCTCCACTGATTTGAATAATTTATGTGAAGGTTTGAAAGTGAGGTGGGTGTCTCTTGCCATCGAAAGATAACCCAGTTAGGCTATAAAGGAAACTATTAACAATTTTTTTTTTACCAGAGTTTATTTCTTTCAATTACAGCAATTGCTTTCCTCTGGGTTGAGCTGTGGGAGCCAACGTTATGGTTATTGCACTCTTTCTCTGTGAATATTTTGCCTGCGGGGCTTTCACCGGGTAGAGTAATGTCAATATCAGGTGCTCGGCTCATTCCTCAAGCCTCCGTCAAACCTCTTGTCACACATCAAGACGTCATGCCTCTCAGACATGGGGACATGGGTAATTTCATCTCACGTCGAAGATGTTTGTTGTCGTGTGTCGGCTCTTACTAGCTATGACTCCTGTTCCCTTCAATAGCCCAGGCATCACTCTCCTGTCTGTCACATGACCAGAGTGGCACAGGCACGGTCCAGGGAGAGAGACACCTCAAACTAAAGACACTTTTATGTTGATGAGTGGTGGTAGAAGACTGGCTCTTTGTACCTTCTGCCATCATGCTTACAATGAGGAGAACTCTCTCTCCTGCTGTTATTAAGACTCCAGCCACCCTAGTCATAGACTGTTCTCTCTGCTACTGCACAGCAAATGGTACCGGAGCGCCAAGTCTTGGTCCAAGAGGCTTCTAAAACAGCTTCTACCCCCAAGCCATAAGACTCCTGAACAGCTTATCAAATGGGGCGGCAGGTAGCCTAGTGGTTAGAGCGCTGGACTAGTAACCGAAAGGTTGCAACATCGAATCCCCGAGCTGACAAGGTACAAAAAATCTGTTGTTCTGCCCCTGAACAAGGCAGTTAACCCACTGTTCCTACGCTGTCATTGAAAATATGAATTTGTTCTTAACTGTCTTGCCTAGTTAAGAAAAGAAAATGGCTACCCAGACTATTTGCACTGCCCCTTCCACCTCTTCTAAGCTTCTGTAATTATCTATGCATAGTCACTTTAATAACTCTGTAATAATATTACCTTGACACCGATAGCCCCGTTGTTTACTGCTGCTCTTTAATTATTTCTTATCTCTTACTTTTTTAGGTATTTTCTTAAAACAGCTTGTAAGTAAGCATTTCACTGTAAGGTTGCATTACCGAATACCTGTTGTATTCGGCGCATGTGACAAATACAATTTGATTTGATTTACTGAACTGTTGTAGAGTCCATCTTTATTCCCTTCACTACACTGAGATGACCAAATCATAGTTGTTAGTTACACAATTAGCTTGTGACAGTCTACTGTTACAGTCCAGAATATGTAGGCCGCATGTCAATACCACTGGGGTGTGTTTGTACATTTTAAGAGCTCACTGTCTGTTCCTAATTTGATTTGATGAAATGCGAATATACATCTTCTACTTGTTCGGGAAAAAAAATACAAACTCCACCGGGGAATGATCTCATCTACTCAAAGAGGTCAAAGGGCAATGAACAGCCATAGTCTTAGACTCACTCCCAAAGGGAAATGTACTTCAAACAGTGATGTCTTCCCAATCCACACCATTGTACTGTTATGAATGGAGAGTAAGGATAGAAATGGTCACCTTTTGTACACCATCACCAAGATACAGTATGCTCTTTGTCCATCCCGTATTCACCTCAGCTTAAACAAACTTGTCTGTCTTTCAAAAAACCTTCTCTGTATATCTTCTAATGTTATTATCATTCAAAACAGGGGCATTCAAACCCCATTTTTGTCATCAATTATATGCATTCAGTTAATGTCAATGTACTGTAGCAGCTACAGTTACTCCTGAGAATGCCTGTTTAAGACATCGACAATGTAACAGTGAGAGATTTATACGACCGGCTCTAAAGGTTGGACAAAGGTTCATCTCAACGCTGGTCGCTAATTGAGGATTGTACATGTACATCATCTCTTTCTCTCCGCTATTTTGGCAGAATGACATGTGGCCAATGGCCCAGCAGTGTTCTCAGAGGATCGTTCTGTTATGGGGCGATGACATTAGTGTGTGAGGTGAGGTCACCATAGTGATGATCTTATCTCCCAGAAGGATATATTAGGGAACAATAACACGTTTAATATCCTGCTCTTTAGGACGGGACCTATTCTCCTCCTCCTGCTCCTTCTCTTCCTGCTGCTTGCCCTCTTCCTGCCTTTCTCCTCGTTCCCCGCGGCGGAGCCAGAGTAAAAGCCCCATCCAGAAAGACATTACTGATATTATCACATCTCAATATTTCTCATCCTTTATAATTTGATCCACAGCTCTGGTCTTGTGCTGCTTGCTTTGATCTTTATCCTGGTTCTCCTCGTATGTGAAGCTGATCTGACAATATGACAGAACGAAGGGATATGTGTCTCAACATTCTGTCATCTAACCTTTACTACCTCCAAATTAATTTCAGCCATATGGAAGAAATAATCTCAAACTCAAAGTAATAATCAAATTGATGGTACAAAAGATTTTTTTTAAAGTATTTTCGCCCTCAAAATGCTGGCATAGATACAGCATCTCTATATTATTTTTTAAAGTATATCATTGTCAGCTAATATAATGCTGTGTATTCACAGTGACAAGTGGTTTGGTGGGCATTAGGACCTGCTGCCATCGCATCTGGACTGGTTTCCTGTATTAGGTCTTGTAAGGCACGGTCTCAAACAAGGTCTCCGTGGCTACCGATTTCAAAACAAAACAGCCTAATTGGTTGTTCGTTAATAGGTTTATTTCAGGCACATGCTTGGGTGCCTTTATTGTAGCTTACAGGGTCTTGCTCTCCAAGGGCATTTGTGAAAGAGGAGGATAAGAACTACACAGGGAATATCAGAGAGAGAGAGAGAGAGAAAGAGAGAGAGAATAATCACACTAAATACAAGACATTGAAAAGGTAGACACACATCTTTGTGCTATTTGTCTTCGATTGGGAGACATATTTTAGACGCTGTGCTATTTTATTGTTGCCTAGGAAATGCTTGCTGGATCCATGAGAAACCTGTAGATGTAATACGGCCTAATTTGGAGAGCTAGTACGACTGAAGCAAATATTTGTATAATAAACAATCTATTTCTTTACAGCACGAACAAACGTTCTCTTAAACCATCAAGCCAGGGTCAAAACATTGAATACTTGGATGTATACATAACAACACAATCATCTGTGTCGGTCTGTGCAGGAAGGAACTGGTGACACTTGAGGGGAAGAACATCACGCATATTTACGGTCTCTGGCTTAAAACGATCAATGAGAACACAATTACTGAGCCTTACTTATGGCTGCGTCCCCCGCTGTGGTGGGGTTAGGACTTGAAGAGTTACTTAATATTAGTCTGGCATTGTTAACAGCAAACATTCAGCTTGGAATTAACACACTGAGGCTGTCAGGGCGAGGAGAGAAAGGAGAATCAAATAGCATCAATGGGGATTCTCTGTAAAGCAGCGAAGTGGATTTTGCCTGTGGAAATATCTAATTGTGAGACTAGCAGAATCCATTGAGATGTTTTCAATCTCCACCTAGTCCTCCTAGGGAAGTATCAGTGACAGAATAATAACGAATGGACAGAATTCACGAGCCGCACAGCAGAAACCCACACTGAGAAAATACAACCTTTCATAAACAAATACACTATACAGTGTAATGCATAAACATTTGTGTTCCTCTCTCACCCTCTACCCCCCCCTCTCTGTACTAGAGGGAAAGAAGGAACCATTAGCTTTCCTTCCTCCCTTTATTAACCAGTTTTACTTATGCTTTTAATTTCTGTAATTTTCAGATCTCTGTTGATAAGAAGGATATGTTATGTTTTTTGTTCAGTTATGTATTTTGTTCTAAACATAACCGTTGCTTCGCAGTCAGACAGTAATCGAGTCATCTAATCTAACCCCCTGCGGTGAGACCACATACTCTCAGGAGAAAGGTCTATGTGCTGTGACTAACTGGGAGAATTTGACTTGAGAAAAGCATTTCCTCATGTATAAAAGAGACCACATTCCTATATGAATGTGTTCAATAGGTGTGGCCAGTCGGATCAGTACTGTAAATATAAGACCTGGCCATCACAAGGTTTTTGTGACTTAGCGTGTACATGTGCATGTTTGCGCGCCTGCATACATACATACTAGCTTGCATATCTATTTTCTCTATGTACGTGTGAGCGAGAGACCATGTGCAGATACAGTACATGCAATGCCTTGATCTATGCCAATATCACTGCTATTAGAGGTGGAGCCTTTCATAAATCTATCCATAGGCATAACTGTGGAGATGAAATGCCAATTCTCCTTGAAGGACACTGAGCTTTTCTCCAAAAGATGGGCTGATAACAACTTGACAGAACCAAGGCTGACCTAGAATACAGCGCTGGCATGTCATTTGCATGTATTGATGTAATACATGCATCTGTATAACTCCAATTTGTTTGGCGATTGGCATTTGCAATCAGTGTATTCAGGCTCATACAAGAGCAAATATTATAGAAAGGGGAGAGAAGAGCAGTCAAAAATACACAAAAGGAATTTCATTGGGTAAATTGAATGAGTGGAATTTCTGGCATATTACATGTCAGTAATCCCAGAGAAACAGGCCAAAAAGGATTACAATTGTGTTGTGACTTTACATGCCGCCTACATCGGCCAAGCACGTGCGTCCGTCCGTGTGTGCCATCGTGCAAATGTTGATTGTGTCCATCCTCACCAGACATGCTCATGACACTCCGGTTCAAATATCAAAACCAACTGTGAACCAACCAATTTGGGGGCAGGTCAAAAAACACATGAAACATTGATGAACATTTTGTTAGCTAGCTGTTTGTAGCTAGTTTGTCCTGGGAGATGAACATTTTGTTAGCTAGTTGTTTGTAGCTAGTTTGTCCTGGGAGATGAACATTTTGTTAGCTAGCTGTTTGTAGCTAGTTTGTCCTGGGAGATGAACATTTTGTTAGCTAGTTGTTTGTAGCTAGTTTGTCCTGGGAGATGAACATTTTGTTAGCTAGCTGTTTGTAGCTAGTTTGTCCTGGGAGATGAACATTGGGTTGTTATTTTACCTGACATTTGGTCTTCTTTTTAGCTGGTTCTTTGTAGAATTTATTTTAGTGCTTGGCTACGCAGACGCTCATTCACGCATTCAAGCGTTGTGGGTGAAATTATTGAATAACATGTATGTATGTATGTATTTTGCAACGCTTGCGCACGCAATGTGGCCAGTGAGGTTTGCATGTTAGTCTTCTTCAAGATGTGTGAAACCACGCATTCAAGGTGTGTGAAACCACGCAATTCGCCTCATTGAACACTGTTTTGTCTTCTTATTTCAGAATAAAACACACAAACACATATCCTGGTTCTTGAAAACAATTGTTGTATTCTCACATTTTGAAATCTTTAATAACATGAATTTTTTATCATATGAAGGATCTGATAACTGATAGGCTTTCAAATATAATTTCTCCATCAGGAAGGAACCATTTCATTGATGTATTAAATAAAAAGCCTTGTTTAAGACACAAACAGTCAAAAGGTTGAGCAAGACCACAAAAAAAAGATGACAAAAATAAGCCACATTTTGTGAAACCTCCTTGGTCTGTGATTATTCTCAGCGTACACATTTGAGGATGTTGGTAATCATGTGTAATGTGCCGTTGGGAGCTGAACAGGAGAAAAGGTGAATCTGAGGAAACCTTTACCAGGGGAGCCTGGATCACAATTAACTATATGGTGTGTGTGTGCGTGTGTGTGTGTGTGCGTGTGTGTGTGTGTGTGTGCGTGTGTGTGTGTGTGTGTGTGTGTGTGTGTGTGCGTGCGTGTGTGTGCGTGTGTGTGTGTGTGTGCGTGTGTGCATGTGTGTGTGTGTGTGTGCGTGTGTGCGTGTGTCTGTGTGTCTGTGTGTGTGTGACCGAGGCATTTGCATCATTTTTTGGGGGTGAAACAACATCTGATCTCAAGCAAGATAAAAAATATTAAAAAGTAATGAGCCTAAAATAACCCCAATTAACGCCTTATATTGGCTTAATGTTCACGGCAGAAGCAAATAAACTTTGACCCATCGTAAAAAATGTGGCAAAGGATTTTCAGCTAATTAAAATTGTGTCTGTAAAATTAGTTTTTAGCACTCATTTTGTTAGCTGATAGTCTCTTGCTTGGATTGTGTCTATGATGTACGTCAGCAGAACAGTGCTAAGCACATACATTTCCACCAAAGTTTTGTTCTCAGAAAGGGTTCACAACAATAATATAATACAAAGTAGTTTGAGCCTTCCACACACAAGTATCTAGTCATAGAGAGAGATGAGTGTTCAAAGCATAACAAAACTGAAATTGATTATGTATCTTTGTGAGATTCTCCAGCTAGCACATTTAGTTCCTTTAGAAGTTATGGGAATGTGGGTTTTTGGTTTCACATTGATTCTGTGAACGAAATCATACGAAATCATGGTAAAACTGAACATTATTTGAACAGAAATTAATATTTTATTTCCAGGTTGCAGGGAGTGAGGACATTTTACTATGGTTCCCTGAAGGTTTTCCTGGGAGGTTTTATTAACGTTCCGAGAACTAACATTTTAGGTAATTACAAGGTAATTCAATAACACTCTGAAAACATGTTTCGATAAGACTTTTAATAACACTGCCATCTTGCATTAACTGTTTCTAACTCCAAGCACAGATAGGACACATGGAAATGAATTTGCTTAGACATTGATCATTAATCTTTTTTTATTGTGGTCTGTGAGATTCAAACCTATAATCTTCTGTTTTCTATCAATCAAAATAGTCCACTGCGCCACCAGGATAGAGCTAGCATGCCATTTGTTTGTCATACAAAGCTATTTTAGTCTATTCAAACAGCCCATTTCAAAGGAAACTATCAACAATCAGGTGTGGCCAATTAGTGTGTGCGGCCAGCACACCTGAACACACTTAGCAAGATAGAGGATAGAGAGTTTTGTTCACGCTTTCAACAGAATGTATATGTTTTTAAATTACATCCTTAGAACGTTCTTTGAACGTTACCAATGTTTTCTTGTGATTTTATGGAATGCTTTAAATAGAACCATAAGGAAACCTGTTTTGTTTCTTTATATATGTACTTTTAGAATATACATTGCTAAAAAAATAAAGGGAAGACTAAAATAACACATCCTAGATCTGAATGAATGAAATATTCTTATTAAATACTTTTTTCTTTACATAGTTGAATGTGCTGACAATAAAATCACACAAAAATTATCAATGGAAATCAAATTTATCAACCCATGGAGGTCTGGATTTGGAGTCACACTCAAAATTAAAGTGGAAACCCACACTACAGGCTGATCCAACTTTGATGTAATGTCCTTAAAACAAGTCAAAATTAGGCTCAGTAGTGTGTGTGGCCTCCAGGTGCCTGTATGACCTCCCTACAATGCCAGGGCATGCTCCTGATGAGGTGGCGGATGGTCTCCTGAGGGATCTCCTCCCAGACCTGGACTAAAGCATCCGCCAACTCCTGGACAGTCTGTGGTGCAACGTGGCGTTGGTGGATGGAGCGAGACATGACGTCCCAGATGTGCTCAATTGGATTCAGGTCTGGGGAACGGACGGGCCAGTCCATAGCATCAATGCCTTCCTCTTGCAGAAACTGCTGACACACTCCAGCCACATGAGGTCTAGCATTGTCTTGCATTAGGAGGAACCCATGGCCAACCGCACCGGCATATGGTCTCACAAGGGGTCTGAGGATCTCATCTTGGTACCTAATGGCAGTCAGGCTACCTCTGGCGAGCACATGGAGGGCTGTGCGGCCCCCCAAAGAAATGCCACCCCACACCATGACTGACCCACCGCCAAACCGGTCATGCTGGAGGATGCTCCTACGGCCTCCTCCACGTCTCCTGATGTACTGGCCTGTGTCCTGGTAGCACCTCCATGCTCTGGACACTACGCTGACAGACACAGCAAACCTTCTTGCCACAGCTCGCATTGATGTGCCATCCTTGATGAGCTGCACTACCTGAGCCACTTGTGTGGGTTGTAGACTCCGTCTCATGCTACCACTAGAGTGAAAGCACCGCCAGCATTCAAAAGTGACCAAAACATCAGCCAGGAAGCATAGGAACTGAGAAGTGGTCTGTGGTCACCACCTGCAGAACCACTCCTTTATTGGGGGTGTATTGCTAATTGCCTATAATTTCCACTTGTTGTCTATTCCATTTGCACAACAGCATGTGAAATTTATTGTCAATCAGTGTTGCTTCCTAAGTGGACAGTTTGATTTCACAGAAGTGTGATTGACTTGGGAGTTACATTGTGTTGTTTAAGTGTTCCTTTCTATTTTTTTGAGCAGTGTATATTGCCTGTCTTTAATCTGAACCACTCACCACTCACAGAAAAAAGGGAAACCTTATCCTGAAGTACTGAAATCCACACCTAACCAACATATGGTTCTCAGAATGTTATGTGCTAGCTGGGCATCCTGTACCATTACCAGATGTCACGTACTGACCATAGAGAGACCTTATTTTCTATGTTAGAGTAGAGTAGTCAGGGCGTGACTGGGGGTTAGTCTAGTTTATTATTTCTATGTGGGGTTCTAGTTTTGTTTTTCTATGTTGGTGATTGGTATGATTCCCAATTAGAGGCAGCTGGTAATCGTTGTCTCTAATTGGGGATCATATTTAAGTATAATTTTTTCCACGTGTTTGTGGGATATTGTTTATGTGTAGTTGTATGTCAGCACTCCAGTGTCGTCACGTTTCGTTATTCTTTTGTTATGTGGTTCACTTACTTTAAATAAATAAAAATGTGGAACCCAGATCACGCTGCACGTTGGTCCGAGTATGCTTTCAACGATCGTGACAGAATATCCCACCACACCAGGACCAAGCAGTGTGCTACAATGGGGAAAATAAGTTGGACCTGGGAGGAAATAATGGAAGGACAGGAGATCCTTCCTTGGCAGGAGTCACAGCAGACGCAAGGAGAGAAGGGAGAACAGCGATGATGCCGGGGGTCGCAGCCACAAGGAAAGCCCAAAAGACAGCCTGAAAAATATTTGGGGGGAGGGGCGGGGGCACACGGGGTGGTCGGCGGAGCCGAGGTGTGAACCAGGGTCGGTCGGCCCAGGGAGAGTGCCAGAGTCCATCTGGGAATCAATGGAACAGTGCGAGGAGGGATACCGGAGAATGGAGTAGGCGAGGAGTATGCGGCAACGCAGGCGTTTGGAGGAGCGTGTTACCAGTCCGGTGCAATCTGTGCCGGTCCCACGCATCAGGCCTCCAGTGCGCCTCCCCAGTCCGGTACATCCTGTGCCTGCTCCTCGCACTCACCCAGATGTACGCCTCCACAGCCCAGTACATCCTGTGCTAGCCGTGCGAGGTGTGTCATCGTTCCTCTACAATTTGTGCCGGCTCTTCGCGCCAGGTCTTCAGTGCGCCTCCACAGCCCAGTGCGTCCTGTGCTAGCTCCTCGCACTTGTCGTGTGAAGTGTGTTATCGAACTGGTACAATTGATGCAGGCTATACACACCAGGTCTGCGGTGCACCTTCACAGCCCAGTAAGTCCTGTTCCTTCTCACCATACACGCCCTGAAGTGCGTGTCACCAGTCCGGAGCCACCTGTACCGGCCCCACGCATCAGGCCTCCAGTGCGCCTCCCCATTCCAGTACGTCCTGTGTTTCCTCCATGCACTTGCCCTGAAATGAGTGTCACCAGTCCGGTGCCACCTGTACCGGCCCCACGCATCAGGTCTCCAGTGCGCCTCCCCATTCCAGTACGTCCTGTGTTTCCTCCACGCACTTGCCCTGAAGTGAGTGTCACCAGTCCGGTGCCACCTGTACCGGCCCCACGCATCAGGTCTCCAGTGCACCTCCCCATTCCAGTACGTCCTGTGTTTCCTCCACGCACTTGCCCTGAAGTGAGTGTCACCAGTCCGGTGCCACCTGTACCGGCCCCATGCATCAGGCCTCCAGTGCGCCTCCCCATTCCAGTACGTCCTGTGTTTCCTCCACGCACTTGCCCTGAAGTGAGTGTCACCAGTCCGGTGCCACCTGTACCGGCCCCACGCATCAGGTCTCCAGTGCGCCTCCCCATTCCAGTACGTCCTGTGTTTCCTCCACGCACTTGCCCTGAAGTGAGTGTCACCAGTCCGGTGCCACCTGTACCGGCCCCACGCATCAGGTCTCCAGTGCGCCTCCCCATTCCAGTACGTCCTGTGTTTCCTCCACGCACTTGCCCTGAAGTGAGTGTCACCAGTCCGGAGCCACCTGTACCGGCCCCATGCATCAGGTCTCCAGTGCGCTTCTCCAGTCCGGCACGTCTTGTGCCTGCTCCTCCTCCTCCTGAGATGGTCTACGGTCCGGAACCTCCTGAGATGGTCCATGGTCCGTAACCTCCGGCGACGGTCCACGGTCAGGAACCGCCGGCGACGGTCCACGGTCCAGAGCTTCCAAACACGGCGTCCAGTCCAGCTCAATGGCAGGAGCCCTCCTCTGCGCCGATGCCCAGTCCAGACACGGCGTCCAGTCCAGCTCAATGGCAGGAGCCCTCCTCTGCGCCGATGCCCAGTCCAGACACGGCGTCCAGTCCCGCTCCATGGCAGGAGCCTTCTTGTGCACCGAGGTCCAGTCCAGGCAGTGTTCAGCCTGGGTCCACGGCTGGATCCGCGGGATGAGAGGGTTCTTCGGCCCGCACCAGAGCCGACACTAGACACCCCGACCCGCCCCCCATCCCTCCCTTTTGGTTTCAGGTTAGCACTCCATTGTCGTCACGTTTCGTTATTCTTTATGGTTTTGTTATGTGGTTCACTTACTTTAAATAAATAAAGATGTGGAACCCAGATCACACTGCACGTTGGTCCGAGTATGCGTCCAACGATCGTAACACCAGAACATGGTGTAAAGGTTGTATGCAAAAAAATAGCTATAGGACAACCACGCTCTCAGTATGCTGTAGGAAGCATAAGGTTCTCAGAATTCTATGTGCTCGCTGGGTCACAATCTAACAGATATCAAAATGATCAATTCATTCCACTCTTTTGAGATTGCATAGAAGGGTTTAAAAAGCACATGATGTTTCTCACTGGATATTGTATTTTGGCTAGATTTGTTTTAACCCGGTCACTGTGTCTGTATTATCTTCCTTGGTGGACAGACTGTTTGATTGATTTGCGAGAGACTGAAGGGGAATTGCCATGGCAATTAGACAAAGCTTTAGTCTCCTGCATGAAGAGAAACGTAGTCAGACTGTGGGGATGCTATGACAACATCAGAGAAAACAAAATCAAGACAAAACACCATGTTCAAAGCAGATATATCCTCTCTTTCTCTTCTCACAGACATGCATGTGTGGCACGCACGCACACGCACACAGTCTCATTCAACTCTCACTGTTATTGTGCAGATTACTGTCAGTATGGCCTGCATCGGGGAGGCATAGCAGAGCGGGAATTCGTGGAGTGCAGGGCGAGTGTGTGACACTCCAGAGCCATGTGTGTGTATGCGTAAGTGCATGTGTGTGCATGTCCGCAGCTAAATCAGTGGAGCTGCGAGGGCTGTTTGAACAGTGAGCCTAGGGGATAATCCCAGTGGCATTCTTCATCCCCACAGGAAGGGATGGATCCCCCAGCATGGGCACACACACTACAGCATGGGCACACTATCCCTCCTACCTCTACCTCATCGCTCAATCTCGATCTTCCTCTCGCTCTCTCGTTCCATATCTCTCTCTCTCTTATCCTTTCTCAATCTAGCTCTCACTTAATTCTCCTACCTCCCGTTTGCACTCTGTCCCTCCCAGTCCTCTCTTTTGCCTTCGTTCTCTCCGTCTCTATGTCTCCAACTCTCACTTATGTTTCATACCTCCCATGCTTGCACTCTCTCTCCTCATCCTTTCTTTCTTTCTCCCTCCTTCTTCCCTTTCCTCTCTTTCTCTCTGTCCCTATCTCCCTCTCTGTCCCTATCTCCCTCCCTCTCCCCATCTCTCCCCCCTAGCTTCCAGCGGTGCGGTGCGGTGGGGGATCAGTCGTGTGGCCTTTTATCCTTCTGGTTTCCAAGTACTGAGACGTCTAAGGGTCATTGACTACACAGCGTAGTGTCTCAGTTTGCCAGGCTGCAGCCTGTACATCATCCCACAGTACATTGAGTCTGTCCCCTCTGCTAGGCCCAGGCCCACTGTGGTCCACAACACCATAATGACACTCTGCTTCACTCTGCTTCTCCACAGTCCAACACCACAGAGACAGCTTTACACCACACAGGGCTCTAAAGGGGATTGATGGGCCTGGCGGGAAGATTCTAGAACACACTATTGACCACATGCCCAGTTCTTTTACCTATTGTTATTGTTCGTTATGGATACATTTGATTTGGGGGGTTTTGGGGTTCTTATTGCTAAAAGCAGGACACAGGGCTGTTGGGTTATTTTCATATGAACTCCACAGATGAAGCACAGGGACATCAGGTGGAGGGATTTATATTTGTTGTTACGGTAGTCAAACTTGCAATTTCACAGAAAGCAAAGATAATTTCATACAAACATTGAGTCTCTTCATAGCCTCTGTACGGTGGTGGTGATAGATGGTAATGATGATGATGGTGGTGGTGATGATGACGGTGACGATGATGATGCTGGTGGTAATGATGACGATGGTGATAATATTTAGTGATGATGATGGTGTTGGTACGTTTAATGCCAGGAGCACCTGAGCTAAACATCAGACCAGGGTGTAATGCACCACTCCACCTGCTGTCCCTGTAACTGTTGTGTCTGTGGTCAATGGGCCTGCCAATAATTCCACACCGCCTCCCAGAGCCCCAAAGAGTGGTCCATTTGCCTTGTGAGCTAATCACTTCCATTAGCATTTATCAGCACTGTCTATCAGGGGACCACTTTGCTAGCATCTGCTTTATGCTGCCTGCCTGTGCTCTAAAAGGGAGGACGCTCCATCCTGCAGGCCCGGGCGGCTCCAGAGCAGAGGGAAGGTAGCGCCAGCCAGGGTTCATTCATTTATGGCTTTTGGGGCACACTGCGGTATTAGCTGCAGCTGAAAGGCTTTTCCCCACAAATCTGCTAAAAACAATGGTATTTCCAGACTAAATGCAAGCCATGATGGTGCCCTTGGTTCATTTGAACCTCTCTCTCTCTCTCTCACACACACACACACACACACACACACACACACACACACACACACACACACACACACACACAAACACACACACACACACTCCCCCTGAACATCACCCTCATTTAGTGTGGCAAAAAAACAAGACTATTTCATTCCGGCAGGTTTGGATGATTTGGATAATGCAGTGCCTGGGCAAAACCCTTGACAGGGAAGGCTGGTAGCCAGGCACCGAGCGAACCCTGAACTGATGCTTGGTGGCACCACCGGGCAGAGGGCCAGGCCAGACTCAGTTGAGAAGATGGAGAAATTTAATTATTGAAGACGTGATGCCACAGACATCCTTGTTCCTTCCCACAGGATGATTCTATTAAGGAAGCAAATAAGATTTTATACAGCTATTGGATTTATTCCTAACTGCCTCAGCCACATACATTCAGCAGTTGGGGCTAATTTCTGTAAGGGTGTATCTACGGTATGCAATATAACAGGTTTTGGGGGAATTATCTGAAGTCACGAGACAGAGATACAGTATATTGTTCCATTTTGGAAGCTTCCCAGTTAGAACTTAGGCAGGGGGACATGAATGAAAAAAGACTCCAGCTCCATTTCAATCATGATTTCTAAAACAACAGTATCCTGCCTTCCCTGTGACGAGTGAGATTGAATAGGGGTTGGTGGTCAGAGTGCCGGACTGTGCCGAGGACCGATACCTTCTTGAATATACAATACCTATTGAATATACAATACCTAGTGAATATCTACTTATGAGTGTGGCAGAGCACATTTTCCAACATCAACACAGGTATGTCTATGTTTCATGCACATCACATAGCAATGATGTCATTCCATGTGCCAAAATATTTCCCTCACTTAATCTATTCTACATTGTGTCTCCTACTTCAACACCATTGATGGTAATCTATTGCTTTAGTCAAATGAGGTATCTTATACTCAGCTGGCCCCTCCCCAGATTTTGTGTTAAACGCTCTACAACAAAGCTTTCTTAGTGTCCAACAAGCTTTCTCTACCATTAACCTCGTTCGGAACACCTCCAAAACAAAGGTCATGTGGTTAGGTAAGAAGAATGTCCCTCTCCCCACCGGCATGATTACTACCTCTGAGGGTTTAGAGCTTGAGGTAGTCACCTCATACAAGTACTCGGGAGTATGGCTAGATGGTACACAGTCCTTCTCTCAGCACATATCAAAGCTGCAGGCTAAGGTTAAATCTAGACTTGGTTTCCTCTGTCGTAATTGCTCCTCTTTCACCCCAGCTGCCAAACTAACCCTGATTCCTAAACTGGTCATCTCTGCATTCCCGTCGCAAGACCCACTGGTTGATGCTTATTTATAAAACCCTCTTAGGCCTCACTCCCCCCTTATCTGAGATACCTACTGCAGCCATCATCCTACACATACAACACCCGTTCTGCCAGTCACATTCTGTTAAAGGGCCCCAAAGCACACACATCCCTGGGTCGCTCGTCTTTTCAGTTCACTGCAGCTAGCGACTGGAACAAGATGCAAAAAACACTTAAACTGGACAGTTTTATCTCAATCTCTTCATTTAAAGACTCAATCATGGATACTCTTACTGACAGTTGTGACTGCTTCACATGATGTATTGTTGTCTCTACTTTTTTCCCCTCTTTTTTTTACCCCTTTTTCTCCCCAATTTTTGTGGTATCCAATTGTTTTAGTAGCTACTATCTTGTCTCATCGCTACAACTCCCGTACGGGCTCGGGAGAGACGAAGGTTGAAAGTCATGCGTCCTCTGATACACAGCCCAACCAAGCCGCACTGCTTCTTAACACAGCGCGCATCCAACCCGGAAGCCAGCCGCACCAATGTGTCGGAGGAAACACCGTGCACCTGGCAACCTTGGTTGGCCTGCACTGCGCCCAGCCCACCACAGGAGTCGCTGGTGCGCGATGAGACAAGGATATCCCTACCGGCCAAACCCTCCCTAACCCGGACAACGCTAGGCGAATTGTGCGTCGCCCCACGGACCTCCCGGGTCTCGGCCGGTTACGACAGACGAACCCAGGGTCTCTGGTGGCAAAGCTGGTGCTGCAGTACAGCGCCCTTAACCGCTGCACCACCCGGGAGGCCCATGTCTCTACCTTCTTGCCCTTTGTGCTGTTGTCTGTGCCCAATAATGTTAGTACCATGTTTTGCTGCTGCCATGTTGTGTTGCTGCCATGCTGTTGTTGTCGTTTTAGGTCTCTAAACAAAAAACACAATCCTGTTTTTTGTTTAGTGTGTTCCATTCACCTACAGGTAGTAGCTAGTATACTAGGAATGCTATCAAACCCATGTCCCCATGGCCTCTGAGAGACAAGGAAAGGAAGAGGTTCATTCACAGAAGTGACTGCCAACAGCTAATACAAGGGGAGCGAGAGAAGCCGGTGTTAAGGGAAACTCTGGGAACTCTGTCATCCGGTGAAGAATCGACTTTGTCAAGGGGATTAACATGGTGGCCAAGTTAACAACAAACAGACAGAAAGAGAGAGAGACAAAGAGGGAGGGAGAGAGAGAGAGAGAGAGAGGTGAAGGAGGAAAAGCAATTACAAGTGCTTGACAAGACAGCTGTGCTAGTAGTGCATTGGGAGGGAGACGTCTGTGGTGACACACACACAGACACACACACACACACACACACACTCACACACACACATACCTGCGATAGACATGGCCTTAAAGAGACATTTGAGGGGGAAGAGATGTTTTGATCAAAGCTTTGCCTCCTGGAATGCCAGTGTCAAGGTAATTCTCCCAGGTACTGTGTTCTTCAAAGCGGACTCGCTGTGAGGAAGAGGATGGGGCCCTTTGTGAAATAACAAAAGGGACCAAGCTTTTTTTCCAGGCTGAAAATAAGAGACAATTACACTGATGGACGGACTTGCACAGCCTCTGCCCCACCCCTCACCTCCGCCTCCAGCTTCCATATACACACATACACACATCCTCCCACCCCTCACTTCACCCCCAGCCACCCCTCACTTCATCCCATCTCAACCCCAGTGCAGCCATCAACCCCCCTCCCACACCTCACCTCCACACCCCACACAGCCTCCCCCTCACCTCAACTCAACTCAGACCTGACTCTTTCTCTGAATTACGTGAGGCTGAAGCATAGAAATGAACACACATAGGTACTCCTCTTTGATTAAGGCTAGGTCGACAAAAAGGGTTTTCTAAAAGTTTTTAGGGTGACAATTATCTTTGTATAACCATTTTAAACTAATTCAATTCAATGTGAAATCTTGAAATCAATTGCTTAACGTAATATTAATTTCCTCATGTGCAAGTAAGCAAATTACATAAAAAAATTATAGATCATGAAAAATGTAATTAATAATTTATACATTTATTCAACATATTCATCCTGGTGAAGTGTATATTCGCTCGAATCCATCCCACTCCCCTTGATGTGGAGAGAGAGAGAGTGTGTGTGTGCTAATACGCGTGTGTGTGTATGCATATGTACGTGTGCATGTGCACGTGTGTGTGTGAATACGTGTGTGTGTGTGTGTGTGCATATGTACGTGTGCATGTGCACGTGTGTGTGTGTGAATACGTGTGTATGTGTGTGTGTGTGTGTGCATGCTTGCATGCTTTTGTGCAATTATTTAGTCAAGCTCTGGCCATCAAAGGGGCCTTCATCATACTTCCAGACATGATAACACTGTTATTTCTCAATTAATTTATGCTTTTCTTTCAAGGACAGCGACAGCAAAAAGAAAAGTTTCAAAAATTCACGAGAACATCCTGCCTGTAGCAATTACAGAGGTCAAGATTCTGCATCATATCTGCTTCACACCATTGCCTGCATTTTGCCATTGTGCTAGTATGCTAATTAGACTCCATAGTCATTGTCACTTTCATCCTATAAAATGATGCAGGGAATACAGTCCGTCTTTCTTAAACCCTATATGTACTCATTTACCACTACATCCAGTCGCAGGGTTAGTTATGCAAGGTGTTGTGAAACACACCATTGACTGTTGTGAATAGACCATTAAAATGCACTTCACTGCCCTTCTCTCCAAATCCGTCCCTGTTTTAAATGAAAGAAACGGTTACATCTATGTGTTCTGACGTGCTTTGATTCTGTCACCCGCAACCTCCACACACACATACACACCCGCGGACAGACACACACATACCATCCCTCCCTACAGGATATCATCTGTTGTGGCATTATTAAAATGCCTGCCTCGGACCAAAAATGCTAATACATACAGCGGTGTAATAGATAGCATCATGCATCATTGGCTAGAAGAGAGTGGAGAGAGAGAGAGAGAGAGAGAGAGAGAGAGAGAGAGAGCGAGAGAGCGAGAGAGCGAATATACATATGGGCTCGGCTCCTGCAGCATCATTGGAATTAGCATGTTATCACACACAGAATATCATAATCAAAATGTCAGCCGCCTGGCGTCTGTAGTCGGCCACTGGCTTTGTGCTTTATGCATGCATAGCCACAGAGTTAGTGTGAGGGTTTACCCTGTCAAGGATTTTCAGAGGATATTACGTTGCTATTTACCTTTTTCTTGAAATGTCAAACATAGGCATGGGAAATAGGCATGGCATCTGACTACAGAGAGCGAGTATTGGTTTGATGTAATTCACTATATTGAGAATTCATGCAATGTCAGTGCTTAAAGGCATGCTACAGCGATGGGTTCAAGTACTCGAGTCTCAAGCGACAACTGTTCACTCTATTCTTTGTACAGCTTCAGGCTGTTCTAGGATGACTATATTCTATATGGACTCAAAATTCTGCTATGAAATTTTACGTGATTACTAATTAAACATAGTTAATGAATCCTACACCACAATTAACTGATGACTCAACTGGCAAAGAGAAAGAGAGAGTGAGAGATACAGAGAGAGAGAGAGACAGAGATATTAGTGTAACGTTTTGTATGACACATACCTAGCACCCTATTAGGATAACCCCAACCATTCAATCATTAGCAAGATGTGTGAAAGCACGTTTACTTCAGAGACACTTTCCTCAATAATCATTTGTTCTTCTTCTGCTGGTGTGAGTGAATCTCTGAAGATCACTGGAGATCCCTGAAGAATATACGGTATATACAGGTGCATTCGGAAAGTATTCAGACCCCTCTATTTTTTCCACATTTTGATACGTTACAACCTTATCCTAAAATGTAATACATTTTTTTATATATACCTTTATTTAACTAGGCAAGTCAGTTAAGAACAAATTCTTATTTACAATGACGGCCTAGGAACAGTGGGTTAACTGCCTGTTCAGGGGTTTTTACCTTGTCAGGTCAGGGATTTGATCCACCAACCTTTCGGTTACTAGTCCAATGCTCTAAACACTAGGCTACCTGCCGCCCCATAATGACCCCACAATGACAAAGCGAAAACAGGTTTTTAGATCATTTCGCACATTTATTTACTTAAGTATTCAGACCCTTTGCTATGAGACTCAAAATTGAGCTGGGGTGCATCCTGAAACCCAAACAAAAGAGTGAGGACTAACTTGAATAAATACATTGGGCGCACAATGACACCACACGGGATGAGACCCGTAATAACCTGCGCAATACAAGCGGCACGAAAGCCAAAAGAACACAGCACAGGTACTCACCCGACCAACGGACATTGTAACAATAATCGACAGGACAGTGGTGAACAAGGGCACACTTATACAATTACTAATCAATAGGAATAGGTACCAGGTGTGCGAAATGACACAGTTCCTAAGGGATCCATGAGAGTAACTCCCTCCGACACGCTGCACTAGCAGCGCAACAACACCGGCCTCGAGAACGATCACAGGAACGCAGTGTGGGTCGATCAGGTTGCAGCTGCTGAAGTTGTGGCAGCGCCGGACGGACCAGTCGCGGCGTCATCGGACGGACCATTCCCGCTGTCTCCCTTTAAGTTTGATTATTAATGGTGAACAAAGGGCACACTTATACAATTACTAACCAATGGGAATAGGAACCAGGTGTGCATAATGACACAGTTCCGGAGGGATCCGTGACAGTACCAAAAAATGTCTGCAGCATTGAAGGTCCCCAAGAACACAGTGGCCTCCATCATTCTTAAATGGGCGAAGTTTGGAACCACCAAGACTCTTCCTAGAGCTGGCTGCCCGGCCAAACTGAGCAATCGGGGGAGAAAGGCCTTGGTCAGAGAGGTCACCAAGAACCAGATGGTCACGCTGACAGAGCTCCAGAGTTCCTCGGTGGAGATGGGAGAACCGTCCAGAAGGACAACCATCTCTGCAGCTCTCCACCAATCAGGACTTTATAGTAGAGTGGACAGACGGAAGCCACTCCTAAGTTAAAAGGCACATGACAGCCTGCTTGGAGTTTGCCAAAAGGCACCTGAATGCCAAGCGTCACGTCTGGAGGAAACCTGGCACCATCCCTACAGTGAAGCAAGGTTGGTGGCAGGATCATGCTGTGGGGATGTTTTACAGAGGCACGGACCAGGGGACTAGTCAGGATCAAGGGAAAGATGAACGGAGCAAAGTACAGAAAGATCCTTGATGAAAACCTGATCCAGAGCACTGAGGAACTCAGACTAGGGTGAAGGTTCACCTTCAACAAGACAACGACCCTAAGCACACAGCTAAGACAATGCAGGAGTGGCTTTGGGACAAGTTTCTGAATGTCCTTGAGTGGCCCAGCCAGAGCCTGGACATGAACCTGATCGAACATCTCTGGAGAGACCTGAAAATAGACTCAAGGCTGTATATCGTTGCCAAAGGTACTTCAATACCTAGTGAGTAAAGGGTCATTTACTTATGTAAATTTTATATTTTTTATTTATTTTTACATTGGCATAATTGTATTATTTAACTAGGCATGTCATTATGGGCTACTGTGTGTAGATTGATGAGGGGGGAAAACAATGTAATCCATTTTAGAATACGGCTGTAATGTAACAAAATGTGGAAAAAGTCAAGGGGTCGGAATACTTACTGAATGCACTGTATATAGGCTCATGTAGCCTATTTCCATTTTAATGTAGTCTATTTATCTTTCAATACAGTCATCTCATTTTCATTTAAAGCATCACTTTATCCTTCAGTTGTCTATAACAATTGCAAAGACTTTAGCAACTTTGTAGTCAACTTCATTATCGGTGATCACAGTAAAAATCTTGATTCAATGTTTAGCGGAGATCTCCTGTGAAAAAAAAATCTAATGACGCACTTAGCTGTTGTAATGGTTTTGGGAAATATCTTGGAGATGTAATGATGCTCCGATGAAGGTTCTAAAGATAAGCTTAGGCTTAAGATGCTTTTGGCAAACCAGACCCTGAACCATTTTTCCAGAGGAGAGTTTTTGGAAAAGAGGGTGTCCGGGGTGGGAGAGTTCAACAATAATCTTTCCTGCACGTTTCCTTTCCCAGGAGTCATGCAGGTCCTTGATAGAAGGTAGGTGGCAGACCGGACAATGAGTTGCAGATTGCCCTTGGGGCGGGCAGACGCATTCCTGAACCAGGCGGTGATGGAAGAGGTCAGGAGAGGAGACCAACCAAGGTAGTGTCATCAGCAAACTTGAGTAGTTTGACAGATGCCTTGTTTGGAGGTGCAGTCGTTGGTGTAGAGTGAGTAGAGGAGGGGGAGAGCACATCGTTGCGGCGCTCCAATGCTGCGAGATAGAGAGTCTGAGAGGTGTTTTCCTAACTTCTTGTGTTGTGTTGATCAGGAAGTTAGTGATCCACTGGCAGATGGAGTTGGTGAGGGGACCTTGGGAAGGTGTGCTGTGGGGGGTGGGGGTGTCCTGAGAGTCCTTTGTGATTCGATTCTGCAGTCGAAATGGTTTCGTTTATTCGGCAGTACGGGGTTGTCTGATGCATCGGGGGCTTTGTGTTTGTAATTGGTGATCTTTTGCAGTTCTCTCCAGACAGACAAGTAGTCAGTTGAGTTGAGAATTGTTGCTCCAGTCTGTCCTTTGGCCTCCTTTATACCATTGTTCAACTGCTGTTCCTTGTTCCCACTCCTGTGTGCTTCCTCTTTGTCAAAGTGAAGACCTCTGATGACACAAATGTTTGACAAATGAGGATTATTCACACTTCCATGTAATAATTGCAGGCTGGATAATTACCAATAATGTCCCATCTGCAATCAAAGTTCTGATGTGGGCTACTATTATTTGTGGACATCCTAGTCCTCCTCCATGTATAGTATGGGAGCCTTTGTGTTGGTTGGCAGATCTACATGTCTCAGAGGAGAAAAATACACTTCTGAGATGACGTATATATAATTATTGGTTTTAATACAGTCCACCTCCTGATACCATGCTCGAATGGAAAGGTCAATATTGTCCTTTGAGTATGTTTAGAGATAGAGAGAGCATGGCTATGGGAGATTGGGGGGAAGGGGAGGCTACGAGGAGGATGGTACGCCTATTAACATTTATGAATAATTTAATCTTGCATGGCTGGCCAAAGTCCAAGTGCATAATTCTCTTATTGCAATTAGAGAGGAGAGGGAAGTAGTCTGGAGCTGGATCCGGATAGCAAGGAAATGCTATGCAGAGCTGGATAGGGAATTGGCTGTGAATGCAAAGGCAGAATAGCACATATCAACCATGCATGTTAAACATTTCCGTACTGCCCCAGCGAACAGGGGAGGCTGAACAGAATATATATTTAATGGTTCATTGTTGTCTTGAATACACACCATACAATACAACTGTCAGTGTAAATCCATGTGAGTAAAAAGCAGTATACAGAAACTGCTAATAGAAAATATGCAATGGAAATGAAGATGTATATTATGTGAATACATAGAGTGCCTTCAAAAAATATTCATACCCCTTGACTTATTCCACATGTTGTTGTGTTTCAGCCTGAATTCAAAATGTATAAAATATTTTTTCTCACACCCATCTATGCACAATAGTCCATAATGACAAAGTTTTTACACATTTTTACAAATTGATTGAAAACGAAACACAGAAATGTCTAATTTCACACCCTGAGTTACAACATGTTAGAATCACATTTGGCAGTGATTACAGCTGTGAGTCTTTCTGAATAAGTTTGTAAGACATTTGCACACTTTGATTGTAAAATATTTGCAAATTATTATTGTTTAAATTCTTCAAGCGCTGTCAAGTTGGTTGTTGATCATTGCTAGAAAGACATTTTCAAGTCTTGCTATATATTTTTATGCCGATTTAAGTCAAAACTGTAACGAGGCCACTCAGGAACATTCCATGTCGTCTTGGTAAGCAACTCTAGCGTATATTTGGCCTTATGTTTCAGGTTATTGTCCTGCTGAAAGGTGAATTTGTCTTCCAGTGTCTGTTGAAAAGCAGACACAGATTTTCCTCTAGGATTCTTCCTGTGCTTAGCTCTCTTCTGTTTATTTTTATCCTAAAAAACTCCTTTGCCGATGACAAACATACCCATAACATGATGCAGCCAACACCATACTTGAAAATATGAAGTTTGTAAAAATATGAAGTAGTGTGTTGTGTTGGATTTGCCCTAAACATAACACTTTGTATTCAAAACATCAAGTTAATTTCTTTTCCACATATTTCTAAGTTTGACTTTAGTGCCTTATTGCAAACAGGATGCATGTTTAGGATTATTTGTTATTCTGTACAGGCTTCTTTCTTTTCACTCTGTCATTTAGGTTTGTATTGTGGAGTAACTACAATGTTGTTGATCCATCCTTAGTTTTCACAGCCATTAAACTCTGTAACTGTTTTAAAGTCATCATATGGCATCATGGTGATATCCCTGAGAGGTTTTCTTCCTCTCTGGCAACTGAGTAAGGAAGGATGCCTGTACCTTTATAGTGACTGGGTGTATTGATACATCATCCAAAGTGTAATTAATAACTTCACCATGCTCAAAGGGATATTCAATGTCTGCTTTTTTTTTACCCATCTACCAATAGGTTATTTCTTTGTTAGACATTGGAAATCTGTGTTTGAAATTCACTGCTCGACTGAGGGACCTTACAGATAATTGTATGTGTGGGGTACAGAGATGAGGAAGTCATTCAAAATCATGTTAAACGCTTATTGCACACAGAGTGAGTCCATGCGACTTGTGTGACTTGTTAAGCAAATTCTTACTCCTGAACTTATTTAGGTTTATCATAACAAACGGGGTTGAATACATATTGACTCAAGACATTTTAGCTTTTAATTTTTAATTAATATCCATTAATTCCACTTTGACTTTTGGGGTATTGTGTGTAGGCCAGTGACATAACATATATTTTTTTCTTAATCCATTTAAAAAAAAATTCTGGCTGTAAAGCAACAAAATGTGGAAAAAGTCAAGGGGTATGAATACTTCCTGAAGGCACTGTATTTTTGGTTTCTGCACTTACAGTTTTGCATAGTGCGCTCCCAATGTGATTGCATCCATACTGTATACTCACTCTAAATATTTAGTAGACATGAGTTCTGTCTTGAACTTGTATCTTTGGAAAATACAGAATCATCAAACAACATATTGTCCAATGTATCATTCTAGAGAAGGATGTTGTACGTATAGGAGTGGGATACATTTTGCTTCATATCACAACCTCAATGTGATGTCAGGGTGGTCATATACATGCTCACACTCCCCAAAAATATTTTCCAATAGAAAATCTTCATATTTCCTAAAACATTTGATGGGGAGAGGAGGAGAGGAGGAGAGGAGAAAGGAGAGGCATTGATGGAAGCAGTCAAACTTTCACATTGATGATTACTCCGGGCCACCATCTCTGCCTCTTCCTTTTGACAGTGAGAGGAGATTGTGTCTGTTTGCACTGGCACACACAGGCCACGCACACACACACACCCCAAAATCAAATTGATTATTACACAGTAGAGTGGATCGTCTATTACTATACATGTTTCAGGGAGCGTATCCTTTAGAAGGGCTGCTGTATTCTGCTCGGCGCTGCTCTGTCTGCACCCTCCACGACACTTCTGAAAGGCACCGCTGAGTACGCTGCCACAGAGAAAATTCACAATGCACGTCAACCTCCTCCTCGCTCTCGGAGGCAAAAGCAAAGCACAGAACAAAGGATGGGTTTTTAACAATAACACTGCAAAACATGCCTTTGTGCTGAAGTTCACATTGAAAACTGCTACCAGAGCCAGCGATATACGAAGGCCCTTGTGTCTCCTTCTTACTATTCAGTCTGTTGTTTCCCCCCAGCGTATTTAGAACCACACGACGCTGACAGCCTGTTGACTTAATCATATGGCATACTGTAGAATAAGGGGTTGATGGTCTAAGCCAGAGGGGGAAAAAGGGACATTCTTCAATACAGACCATTTAGAACTTGGTTACTGAGGTCTCCCTCGTTCATCCATCACTGTGGCCCAGAAGTCCCTTAGTGTCAGACATTGTGATTTCTCAGCACCATCCCCCTCTGCAAGATATGGACAGGTGTGAGATATAGTATCGAACGGCGCAGGAGGAGCAAATACAACAGCTTTGAGCTAATGCTTTTGTTCATTACATTGCAGCAACCTGATGAATGGAGGTTTGGCACGGAAAGTTTTGGACACCCCACTTGGGATACTAGCAGGGATGCTAGCCATTACTCCAGTCACTCCAGCCCCAATTGTTTTTTTGGGGGGGTGGGCTCTTGCCGGATGTGTTTAAAGTGTAAATTGTTCGTTGCTATGGCAACTGAGCCACGACAGGCAGCAATAAAAAATAGGAAGGTCTCGTAGCTACAAAATTAAATTCAATAAAACTCAAATGTAGCTAAACTTTGATAGCACACTTTCTTCCAACTTACAAAAGGTGGGAAACTGCATTGTAAATGTCAACTCAAACTCGTGAATCAAACAGCACATTAGATGTTTTATCCGTACGTGTCACCCCAATGTCAAAATCAAACCTGTCCCTCAACTTGTTTCAAAACCTTAAGTCATTGTGTGCAAAAACGTCAAACTTGATGTGACGGATGTCCAAGGTGACACGGCCCGCTACCAAAACCTGCGGACTCTCCTTCACTGCAGCCGACGTGAGTAAAACATTTAAACATGTTAACCCTCGCAAGGCTGCAGGCCCAGACGGCATCCCCAGCCGCGTCCTCAGAGCATGCGCAGACCAGCTGGCTGGTGTGTTAACGGACATATTCAATCAGTCTGCTGTCCCCTCGTGCTTCAAGAGAGCCACCATTGTTCCTGTTCCCAAGAAAGCTAAGGTAACTGAGCTAAATGACTACCGCCCCGTAGCACTCACTTCCGTCATCATGAAGTGCTTTGAGAGACAAGTCAAGGACCATATCACCTCCACTCTACCTGACACCCTAGACCCACTCCAATTTGCTTACCGCCCCAATAGGTCAACACACGACGCAATCGCAACCACACTGCCCTAACCCATCTGGACAAGAGGAATACCTACGTGAGAATGCTGTTCATCAACTACAGCTCAGCATTTAATACCATAGTACCCTCCAAACTCGTCATTAAGGTCGAGACCCTGGGTCTTGAACCCCGCCCTGTGCAACTGGGTACTGGACTTCCTGACGGGCCGCCCCCAGGTGGTGAGAGTAGGTAATAACATCTCCACCCTGCTGATACTCAACACTGGGGCTCCACAAGGGTGCGTTCTGAGCCCTCTCCTGTACTTCCTGTTCACCCACAACTGCGTGGCCATGCACGCCTCCAACTCAACCATCAAGTTTGCAGATGACACTACAGTGCTAGGCTTGATTACCAACAACGACGAGACGGCCTCCAGGGAGGAGGTGAGGGCCCTCGGAGTGTGGTGTCAGAAAAATAACCTCACACTCAACGTCAACAAAACAAAGGCGATGATTGTGGACTTCAGGAAACAGCAGAGGGAGCCCCCCCTATCCACATCGGTGGGACAGTAGTGGAGAGGGTAGTAAGTTTTAAGTTCCTCGGCGTACACATCACGGAAAAACTGAATTGGTCCACCCACACAGAGAGCATTGTGAAGAAGGCGCAGCAGCGCCTCTTCAACCTCAGGAGGCTGAAGAAATTCGGCTTGTCACCAAAAGCACTCACAAACTTTTACAGATGCACAATCAAGAGCATCCTGTCGGGCTGTATCACCGCCTGGTACGGCAACTGCTCCGCGCACAACTGTAAGGCTCTCCAGAGGGTAGTGAGGTCTGCACAACGCAAACTACCTGCCCTCCAGGACACCTACACCACCCGATGTCAAAGGAAGGCCATAAAGATAATCAAGGACAACAACCACCCGAGCCACTGCCTGTTCACCCCGCTATCATCCAGAAGGCGAGGTCAGTACAGGTGCATCAAAGCAGGGACCGAGAGACTGAAAAGCTTCAATCACAAGGCCACCAGACTGTTAAACAGCCACCACTAACATTGAGTGGCTGCTGCCAACATACTGACTCAACTCCAGCCACTTTAATAATGGAAATTGATGTAAAAAATGTATCACTATCCACTTTAAACAATGCAACTTAATATAATGTATACATACCCTACATTAATATTCCTGGGGCGGCAGCGTAGCCTAGTGGTTAGAGTGTTGGACTAGTAACCGGAAGGCTGCAAGTTCAAACCCCCAAGCTGACAAGATAAAAATCTGTCGTTCTACCCCTAAACAGGCAGTTAACCCACTGTTCCTAGGCCATCATTGAAAATAAGAATTTGTTCTTAACTGACTTGTCTAGTTAAATAAAGGTAAAAAAATAAATAAAAATTACTCTTCTCATATGTATATACTGTGCTCTATACCATCTACTGCATCTTGCCATCTTTATGTAATACATGTATCACGAGCCACTTTAAACTATGCCACTTTTATGTTTACATACCCTACATTGCTCATCTCATCTGTATATACTGTACTCGATACCATCTACCGCCTATGCCGTTCTGTACCATCACTCATTCATATATCTTTATGTACATATTCTTTATCCCTTTACACTTGTGTGTATAAGGTAGCAGTTGTGGAATTGTTAGGTTAGATTACTCGTTGGTTACTACTGCATTGTCGGAACTAGAAACACAAGCATTTCGCTACACTCGCATTAACATCTGCTAACCATGTGTATGTGACCAATAAAATTTTATTTAATGTAACTCTGCAGGAAATATGAACAATAGGGTACCATGACTACAAATGCCAATGATAGATGTGTGCACACTCCCTGAGGCAGTATTACTAGTGTTTTTCTAGTATTCCTGAGGCAGTATTACTAGTATTATTAGTATGTTTCAATGTATTCCTGAGGCACAATTACTAGTATTATTCTAGTATTCCGGAGGCAGTATTAGGCTACTGGTATGTTTCTAGTATTCCTGTGGCAGTATTAGGCTACTGGTATGTTTCTAGTACTCCTGTGGCTGTATTAGACTACTGGTATGTGTCTAGTATTCCCGTGGCAGTATTAGGCTACTGGTATGTTTCTAGTATTCCTGAGGCAGTATTAGGCTACTGGTATGTTTCTAGTATTCCTATGGCAATATTAGGCTACTGGTATGTTTCTAGTATTCCTGTGGCAGTATTACTAGTATTACTAGTGTTTTTCTAGTATTCCTGAGGCAGTGTTACTAGTATTATTAGTATGTTTCTAGTATTCCCGAGGCAGTATTACTAGTATGTTTCTAGTTTCCTGAGGCAGTATTAGGCTACTGGTATGTTGCTAGTATTCCTGTGGCAGCATTACTAGTATTATTAGTATGTTTATAGTTTTCCCGAGGTAGCATTATTAGTATGTTTCTAGTATTCCTGAGGCAGTATTACTAGTATTATTAGCATGTTTCTAGTTTTCCTGAGGCAGCATTACTAGTATTATCAGCATGTTTCTAGTATTCCTGAGGCAGTATTAGTAGTATTATTCGTATGTTACTAGCATTCTTGAGGCAGTATTACTAGTATTATTAGTATGTTTCTAGTTTTCCTGAGGCAGCATTACTAGTATTATCAGCATGTTTCTAGTATTCCTGAGGCAGTATTAGTAGTATTATTCGTATGTTACTAGCATTCTTGAGGCAGTGTTACTAGTATTATTAGTATGTTTCTAGTTTTCCTGAGGCAGTGTTACTAGTATTATTAGTATGTTTCTAGTTTTCCTGAGGCAGTATTAGACTACTGGTATGTTTCTAGTATTCCTGAGGCAGCATTACTAGTATTATCAGTATGTTTCTAGTATTCCTGGGGCATCATTACTAGTATTATTAGTATGTTTCTAGTTTTCCTGAGGCAGTATTAGGCTACTGATATGTTTCTAGTTTTCCTGAGGTAGCATTATTAGTATGTTTCTAGTATTCCTGTGGCAGTGTTACTAGTATTATTAGTATGTTTCTAGTATTCCTGAGGCAGCATTACTAGTATTATTAGTATGTTTCTAGTTTTCCTGAGGCAGTATTAGGCTACTGATATGTTTCTAGTTTTCCTGAGGTAGCATTATTAGTATGTTTCTAGTATTCCT
Source organism: Oncorhynchus masou masou (assembly GCF_036934945.1). Lineage (NCBI taxonomy): Eukaryota > Metazoa > Chordata > Actinopteri > Salmoniformes > Salmonidae > Oncorhynchus > Oncorhynchus masou. Next base: position 47,722,660 of record NC_088241.1, on the reverse strand, counting down.
GTGGCAGTGTTACTAGTATTATTAGTATGTTTCTAGTTTTCCTGAGGCAGTGTTACTGGTATTATTAGTATGTTTCTAGTTTTCCTGAGGCAGTATTAGACTACTGGTATGTTTCTAGTATTCCTGAGGCAGCATTACTAGTATTATCAGTATGTTTCTAGTATTCCTGGGGCAGCATTACTAGTATTATTAGTATGTTTCTAGTATTCCTGGGGCAGCATTACTAGTATTATTAGTATGTTTCTAGTTTTCCTGAGGCAGTATTAGGCTACTGATATGTTTCTAGTTTTCCTGAGGTAGCATTATTAGTATGTTTCTAGTATTCCTGTGGCAGTGTTACTAGTATTATTAGTATGTTTCTAGTTTTCCTGAGGCAGTGTTACTGGTATTATTAGTATGTTTCTAGTATTCCTGTGGCAGTATTACTAGTATGTTTCTAGTATTCCTGTGGCAGTATTAGGCTACTAGTATGTTTCTAGTATTCCTGTGGCAGTATTAGGCTACTGGTATGTTTCTAGTATTCCTGTGGCAGTATTAGGCTACTAGTATGTTTCTACTATTCCTGTGGCAGTATTACTAGTATGTTTCTAGTATTCCTGTGGCAGTATTAGGCTACTAGTATGTTTCTAGTATTCCTGCGTCTGTCAGCCAGTTTTGGTGCCTAGCTCGCTATAGGGAACAGTTCAGTCTAATGAGGATTCCTCTGACTCTTGACTGCATTCCAAATTCAGAATAAATGGATCAATATCCCAGCCTGCATTAATGCGAAAACTTAAATAGTGTTGGTCTTGTGTTAAAACCCATGTTTCAGCCATTTCTCTCTCCTTCCCCGGCTTGCCACGTTTGACCTCAGCTAAAATAACCACAGGTCCAATTTACATAACATGCCATGCTCCAACAGCTCTCCCTCTCGGCTCCTGTGTATTTAATTCAAGTGCAGATGAAATCGCGTCTTAAATCTAATAGGTATTTTTTTCTGCTTTCTTGGATAATGGGCGGACCGTACATTATATAGGCAGGCAGACATACACTATATTACATTGCATTGAGCATAATTTAATAGCTAGCCATGTTGATCTTGATTGTGTGGATAGATTTCACCCTTACTTGTGGACAGAACATTTGACATCCATTTTGTTTTAACAAGCTGGAGATGGAGATATGATGAGTGACCTGCTGTGGGATGTGTTGGGGTCAGAAGGTTGATGTTAACCGTTGTCACGTCACTCACATATAGTAGCCTATAGCTGAAAACTTGTCATCCAGCCAAGGCGATACTGTGTGTGTGTCATCTCACCGAGCGCATGCTATGCCACACCACCCACTCCACTCACAGTACTGTTTGCTGATGATGGTTCACGCTGCCCTGGAGTTCACGCCCCAGGCCCAGGATTGATACCATGTTGATTTTTAATGATGTACTGCTGAAAGGAAGGCAGGAGAGGACCCAGGCTAGACATCAGCGGTCGGCTCCAGCGGTGTGCTAAATGCCATTCTAATTATCTTGCTGCACGCTGAATGCCAGAAGTAAACATTTACACAGTTTACACTAACCCCATAACCCCCCAAACTCTGTTCAGTGTTCAGGGGATGCTGGATGCTCGTTGATGGCCGACCCCGGCTGTGAACCCTGCCTTGTTTTGCCTGTTAGGCTTGATAAACTCAGTCTCCATTTTGTGTAGGCTAGAGGATATTAGTACCACATCCATCCACTGTTAACTAGGAGTGCATCTCAAATTGCACCTTATTCACTATATAGTGCAGTACTTTTGACCAGGGCCCATAGGTGGTGTTACCGTCATTCAAAAGTCTAGACATGGTAGTGGACATGGCAATAGACAAAGGTAGGGACTTCATCATCTGCTGTAAATATTCCTATTGAAACCTTTTAGGAGCTTAAAACTTTCAGACAGATAGTGGGTATCTGATAGGTCAACTACATGACCACGCCCAGCCCCATCCACTCAGAGGCCTCGTTGTAAACTTCATCTAGATCTTAACAGGTCGTTATTGTAAAAAAGGATTCTCAATGACATGCCTGGTTGAATAACGGCAAACATTTCGATTTTAGATAGACTGAAGAAATAGTGTGAATATGGTGTTTAGTCTAATGACAATGTTAATACTGCTAGAGGGAATGGACTGTAGTGTTTTGTGGACATTACTGTAGTATTTTTTACAGTGTTTTTGTTTAATTTGTTATATATATTTTTTTATTTAACCTTTATTTAACCAGGTAGGCTAGTTCAGAACAAGTTCTCATTTGCAACTGCGACCTGGCCAAGAAAGCATAGCAAGTCGACACATACAACAACACAGAGTGACACATGGAATAAACAAAATATAGTCAATAATACAGTAGAACAAAAGAAAACAAAAAGTCTATATACAGTGAGTGCAAATGAGGTAAGTTAAGGAAATAAATAGGCCATGGTGGCGAAGTAATTACAATATAGCAATTAAACAGTGGAATGGTAGATGGGCAGAAGATGAATGTGCAAGTAGAGATACTGGGTGCAAAGGAGCAAGATAAATAAATAGATACTGTATGGGGATGAGGTAGGTAGATAGATGGGCTGTTTACAGATGGGCTATGTACAGGTGCAGTGATCTGTGAGCTGCTCTGACAGCTGGTGCTTAAAGCTAGTGAGGGAGATATGAGTCTCCAGCTTCAGAGATTTTTGCAGCTGGGTCCAGTCATTGGCAGCACAGAACTGGAAGGAAAGACGACCAAAGGAGGAATTGGCTTTGGGGGTGACCAGTGAGATATACCCGCTGGAGCGCGTGCTACAGGTGGGTGCTGCTATGGTGACCAGTGAGCTGAGATTAGGCGGGGCTTTACCTAGCAGAGACTTGTAGATGAACTGGAGCCAGTGGGTTTGGCGACGAGTATGAAGCGAGGGACAGCCAACGAAAGCATAATCATTAACATAGAAGTGTTTTTTTTCCACGTTGAGGAAATCTACTGGACAAATACTAAAATAGCAAATGTTCCATAACCTGTAGGTAGGTAGGACTGGGGTTTGAATGGATAGTACAGAGCTCTTTTATTTAAACTGGAGGATGTAAGAGACTTGGGCTTGTAACCCTTTTCTACCCCTCTTCTCTGGGGTGTTTGCAGTTCTCCTTTTGTCTTCAGCGACTTGACCTTTATTAAAGCAAGCTTTATTGGATAATTAAATTTAAAGAAAAAAAGACAAAAGGTAAAACTAAAACCAGGAGGGACGGAGGGGTTGGGTAGGGGATACAAACCCGGTTTAGGGGATAGTGTTGGGTAGGGGATATGAACCCAGGTTAGGGTTGGGTAGGGGATTTGAACCCGGTTCGGGGGTAGGGTTGGGTAAGCGATACAAACCTGGTTTAGGGGGTAGGGTTGGGTAAGGGATACGAAAACGGTTTAGGGGGTAGGATTGGAAACAGGATATGGACCAGGTTTAGGGTAAGGGTTTGAGGAGGGATTTATTTCTATAGAAAAAAATAGGGTATAGAAACTTGCTCTTCAGGAGTAGGTGGTTGAGTGGTTGTGGATGTTGCTTGTGTTTGTTTCCAGCGTCCAACAGGAGCGGGCAAAAAATATTACGCACAGGTCTTCTCCAGAGCAGCGACACACCGGGCACACGGCGGTTTGGATCTCAGGTAAGTATTCAGGTAAGTATTGGGTAGGTATTAAGGCTTTTCTGGGTAAGCCTGTATTATTTAAATAAAAAATAAATACATTAATAATAGGTCACTGCATGTAAGTATACTGTACATGTTTTAAAAGGCATGCAAGTTTGAAAAATGTTTGAAAACATGCTGGCCTTCTAGGTAGTTGCAAAGAAAAAGCCATATCCCAGACTGGCCAATACAAATAAAATATTAAGATGGGCAAAAGAACACAGACACTGGACAGGGGAACTCTGCCTAGAAGGCCAGCATCCCGGAGTCGCCTCTTCTCTGTTGACGTTGAGACTGGTGTTTTGCGGGTACTATTTAATGAAGCTGCCAGCTGAGGACTTTTGAGGCGCCTGTCTCTCAAACTAGACACTCTAATGTGCTTGTCCTCTTGCTCAGGTTTGCACTGGGTCCTCCCACTCCTCTTTCTATTCTGGTTAGAGCCAGTTTGTGCTGTTCTGTGAAGGAAGTAGTACACAGCGTTGTACGAGATCTTCAGTTTCTTGGCAATTTCTCGCATGGAATAGCCTTCATTTCTCAGAACAAGAATAGACTGACTGACTGAGTTTCAGAAGAAAGTTATTTGTTTCTGGCTATTTTGAGCCTCTAATTGAACCCACAAATGCTGATGCTCCAGATAATCAACTAGTCTAATGAAGGACATTTTATTTGCTTCTTTAATCAGAACAACAGTTTTCAGCTGTGCTAACATAATTGCAAAAGGGCTTTCTAATGATCAATTAGCCTTTTAAAATGACATACAGTACTAGCTAACACAACATGCCATTGGAACACAAGAGTGATGGTTGCTGATATTGGGCCTCTGTACACCTATGTAGATATTCAATTTAAAAAAGCTGCCGTTTTCAGCCATTTACAACATTACCAATGTTTACATTGTATTTCTGACCAATTTGATGTTATTTTAAATGGACAAAATGTGCTTTTCTTTCAAAAACAAGGAGATTTCTAAGTGACCCTAAACCTTTGAACGGTAGTGTAGGTATACATTAACCATGGGCGAGTAGCAGGTACTTATTGTGATGAGACTAGTCACAGCTGACCTTTAGTGAGCTCCCAGTGAATCACAGCTATTCTTCATATCTATTGAACTGGAAACAGCCACAGGAAGATCTGACCTTTTAGTTACAACAACCCCTGGCCCGTAATACAACAAAGATCCCCGATTTCACAATTACACACCCAAATCAAGAGAAATGGTCAAAAAACACACAAAAAAAACAGTTAACACAATCAATGTGTAATCCACATAACCACAGACAGATGCAAATAGTATTAGTAGTAATAGTAGAATACATTCTAAGCTTGGGTGCAAGGCAAGTTAAACTCAAAGTAAAGCTGGCTTGTAGCTAACACTGGGAGTGCAAGGCAAGTTAAACTAAAAGTAAAGCTGACTTGTAGCTAACACTGGGAGCGCAGGGCAAGTTAAAATAAAAGTAAAGCTGACTTGTAGCTAACACTGGGAGTGCAGGGCAAGTTAAACTCAAAGTAAAGCTGGCTTGTAGCTAACACTGGGAGTGCAGGGCAAGTTAAACTAAAAGTAAAGCTGACTTGTAGCTAACACTGGGAGTGCAGGGCAAGTTAAACTAAAAGTAAAGCTGGCTTGTAGCTAACACTGGGAGTGCAGGGCAAGTTAAACTAAAAGTAAAGCTGGCTTGTAGCTAACACTGGGAGTGCAAGGCAAGTTAAACTAAAAGTAAAGCTGGCTTGTAGCTAACACTGGGAGTGCAGGGCAAGTTAAACTAAAAGTAAAGCTGGCTTGTAGCTAACACTGGGAGTGCAGGGCAAGTTAAAATAAAAGTAAAGCTGACTTGTAGCTAACACTGGGAGTGCAGGGCAAGTTAAACTCAAAGTAAAGCTGGCTTGTAGCTAACACTGGGAGTGCAGGGCAAGTTAAACTCAAAGTAAAGCTGGCTTGTAGCTAACACTGGGAGTGCATGGCAAGTTAAACTAAAAGTAAAGCTGGCTTGTAGCTAACACTTGGAGGAACCAAACTAAACAGATGCAGTGCTTGATAAACATGAAACAATGACCTCCAGTTCTGATATGGTATGAGAGAGAGGAGATTGTCTGGACATTCACAGGTGGAATACCTCAGGCTGTCACGATCACCTATTCATCTCTGTTCATTACAACTTCTGATCCTTCTGATTATCCCTCCCAACATATAATGTCTAATTTCATAGCTCTGGGCTTGTGGTCCGACTGCCATCCACGCAGCTTGTTAGGAAATGTAGCATTGGTGCGTCAGTTTGTCAGATAGAGCCCAGACGCATAAACATCCATTATTTTCCTTTCTCTTCCTCCCTCCTCTCTCTTCCTCCCTCCTTTCTCTTCCTCCCTCCTCTCTCTTCCTCCCTCCTTTCTCTTCCTCCCTCCTCTCTCTTCCTCCCTCCTCTCTCTTCCTCCCTCCTTTCTCTTCCTCCCTCCTCTCTCTTCCTCCCTCCTCTCTCTTCCTTTCTCCTTTCTCTTCCTCCCTCCTTTCTCTTCCTCCCTCCTCTCTCTTCCTCCCTCCTTTCTCTTCCTCCCTCCCTCCTTTCTCTTCCTCCCCTCTTCTCTTCCACCTTCACTCTCATTATCACAGCCTTGACACAACGGGGAAGAGAAAAAAAACTCAACGACAAAAACAACAACACATCCCCACACCACCATTGTTTAGAAATAATGCCACGTTTTGCCACCCGGTTGATTATTTGTAGATAATTGGCTTGGGAATATATAAGGCAATTATTTATCCACACTAATAATTATTTTCATATAATCAAGGTAATTTTTCACAGCACAATTACAAAGCAGAGGAATCAATGTTGTCAAACAGACATTGGTGGACGTTATTGTTTCTTCTTTTTTTTCTCCCCATCCTTTAGTTTCAGCATACGGGCATGACGGCTTGAGGCAGGCCTCTCTTGGGCACATACGGTGTTGTCCTGGTAACCATTTTGATGCACTCGATGATAGGGCAGACACTGAGACAGAGAGTGCAGCCGGTGCAGCTGTCGTTAACTATAGGGAAATGGGTCTCAGGGTCAAACGAAATAGCCTGCAGAGAGAGAGAGAGAGAGAGAGAGAGAGAGAGAGAGAGAGAAAGAAAGAGAGAAAGAGAGAGAAAGACAGAGAGAAAGAGAGACAAAGAGAGAGAAAGAGAGAGAAAGAGAGAGAGAGAGAAAGAGAGAGAGAGAGAGGAGTGTGTGAGAAAGGGGGGAGAGAGAGAGAGCAAAGGCTATAAGGTTTGGAATGGCTGCCATCGACCATCATTGACATGGTTTTAGCATGCTAGGCTAGCACAGGAAGCCCCGCAATGAATCCATGTTATGTAGCTAGTAGACCAATGTGTTCTGCACTGTAACATCAAACAAGGCATATTGTGTATTCTGTTATCACAGTGGATTCGTAATAATATTGAGTTCTATTTAAATCATCTTGCTCTGAAAATGTATAAATTGCCCTCATGCAAACTGCATGGTGTTGCATATTGCCGTCAATTCATCATGCTGATACATAATTTACCCTTTTATGTTTATTGTCCATGCGCAATAAAATACATATTTACAACAGATGTCTTCAACATATTGTTGTGAAAATCATTCAGGGGACATCTACATCTAACCCTGTATGCAATATTAATGAAAAAAAATATATATAGAGTACCAGTCAAAATTTTGGACACACCTACTCAATCAAGTGTTTTTCTTTATTTTCACTATTTTCTACATTGTAGAACAATAGTGAACATATCAAAACTATGAAATAACGCACATGGAATCATGTAGTAAGCAAAAAAGTGTTAAACAAATCAAAATATATTTTGTATTTTAAATTCTTCAAAGTAGCCATCCTTTGATGACAGCTTTGCACACTTGAAATGACCTCAACCAGCTCCACCTGGAATGCTTTTCCAACAGTCTTGAAGGAGTTCCCATATTATGCTGAGCTCTTGTTGGCTGGTCTTCCTTCACTCTGCAGTTCAACTCATCCCAAACCATCAAAATTGGGTTGAGGTCGGGTGATTGTGGATGCCAGGTCATTTGATGCAGCACTCCATCACTCTCCGTCTTGGTCAAATAGCACTTACGCAGCTTAGAAGTGTGTTGGGTCATTGTCCTGTTGAAAAACAAATGATAGTCCCACTAAGCGCAAACCAGAATGGATGGCGCATTGCTGCAGAATGCTGTGGTAGCCATACTGGTTAAGTGTACACACAGAACATATTATAGATATATATAGGATCTCTATGGCAACACACATTGATCTAATGACCTGGTCTCAGTCATGTACTGTATCTTACATTACTACACTAGCATACTACTAAGAATGAAGCAATGTATTGGGCATGCATTCTACAGTACATCAAAAACATATTTCAAAGTACTATGGGAGAACTAAGGGGTGTTCTCTTCTCTCTTACCTTGACAGCTGGGACTGGTCTCTTGGGGGTGTACGTTCTGGTGCCATTGGCCTCCACTACTGTGGTCTTCTCAACGTAGTCTCTCACTGCCTTCTTGTAGTCGACCAAAACCTTTTTCTTCTCAAGCAGATAGGGTCCAAAGCTGGGTAAACTCATCCAAAGGACAGATTTCCACCGGTCTAATGTCCATTGTTCGTGTTTCTTGGCCCAAGCAAGTCTCTTCTTCTTATCGGTGTCCTTTAGTAGTGGTTTCTTTGCAGCAATTTGACCATGAAGGTCTGATTCACACAGTCTCCTCTGAACAGTTGATGTTGAGATGTGTCTGTTAATTGAAATCTGTGAAGCATTTATTTGGGCTGCAATTTCTGAGGCTGGTAACTAATGAACTTATCCTCTGCGGCAGAGGTAACTCTGGGTCTTCCTTTCCTGTGGCGGTCGTCATGACTTTCATCATAGCGCTAGATGGTTTTTGCAACTGCACTTGAAGAAACTTTCAAAGGTCTTGAAATTCTCCGGATTGACTGACCTTCATGTCTTAAAGTAAGGATGGACTGTTGTTTCGCTTTGCTTATTTGAGCTGTTCTTGCAATAATATGGACTTGGGTCTTTTACTAAATAGAGCTATCTTCTGTATACCAACCCTATCTTTTCACAACACAACTGATTGGCTCAAACGCACTTAGAAGGAAAGAAATTCCACAAATTAACTTTTAACAAGGCACACCTGTTAATTAAAATGCATTCCTCATGAAACTGGTTGAGAGAATGCCAAGAGCGTGCAAAGATGTCATCAAGGCAAAGGGTGGCTACTTTGAAGAATCTCAAATATAAAATATATTTTGATTTGTTTAACACTTGTCTTTGGTTACTGTGTGTTATTTCATAGTTTTGATGTCCTCACTATTATTCTACAATGTAGAAAATTGTGAAAATAAAGAAAAACCATGGAATGAGTAGGATGTGTCCAAACTTTTGACTGGTACTGTATATAAAAAAAAGTGTCTGTGTGTGTGGAACCACCTATTTGATGGAGACACATTATCCTGATGAATGCCGGTCTTCATTAGAAACCATTATTAACACATAATCCCTCTCAGAGATCCACTCACAGGCAATGAGCTCTGATGGAACAGTCCGTGCTACTTCATCAATACTTCTGCTGATAGATAATGGGGACATTTATTTACCAGGGAAGAAGAGGAGATTCTTTCTTTAATAAAACTGTCATACTGTTCCTTCCTCCGACAGAGGTACTTTCACAGAGAGCGAGAGACTAATGTGCGTCACTGTGACTATAATGAAAACTAGGCCTTGTCACAAGGCATCCCTTTTTCAGGAGACAGTAAGGGCCAGTCTGGTCCTTAAACAGGCTTTGATTAGACTTGTTCCCGGAGCACGTGTGTCTCTGAGTGAGCGTGTGCTTCAAACAAATGGAGGGGATGTACAGTGCAGTATGTACCTGGTACCCAGAGTCATTGCAGGTCATGTAGCACTTGCCACAGTTGATACACATTTCCTCATCTATAACAGCCTCGACCTGCTCTGTGTTGTTCAGCTCCCCGTACGCACCGATGTGCTTCAGAGCCCTGGCTATAACATCCTGGGAACAAGACAACACTAAATAATTACACACAGAACATATTATATATATAGGATCTCTATGGCAACACACATTGATCTAATGACCTGGTCTCAGTCATGTACTGTATCTTACATTACTACACTAGCATACTACTAAGAATGAAGCAATGTATTGGGCATGCATTCTACATCAAAAACATATTTCAAAGTACTATGGGAGAACTAAGGGGTGTTCTCTTCTCTCTTACCTTGACAGCTGAGACTGGTCTCTTGGGGGTGTACGTTCTGGTGCCATTGGCCTCCACTACTGTGGTCTTCTCAACGTAGTCTCTCACTGCTTTCTTGTAGTCGGCCAAAACCTTTTTCTTCTCAAGCAGATAGGGTCCAAAGCTGGGTAAACTCTTAAAGTAGGATTGATAGAAGGCTGAAGGTTAGTTGTTAAATTCTAACAGCTTCAGTTGTAACTTAATATTGGAGGTAGTGAAATTCTGAAAAATGATTGGCTTTCCAGGATAGCTTTTTGGTGTGAAACTTGTTGTAGTAAATCAATTTTAGTTTATTCCTCCGGTAAAATATGACTGACCACTTTTTTTCATTTAGAAAAGTAATTTTGGTTTTAATCAAAAGTGTTTAAAGATAGATGTGACCATGCTATTGATGGTTTTTGATAGTTTAATATGGTTCTACAAAAGCATTTTTACTTATTCATAACTCTCCAATTATCTTAGCAATAACAAAGTAATAGATTACAATTTGTAAGAGTGAATTAATTTAAATGTTTTACCAATGACATGTCTTATGCATCTATTGTCTACCAATGCCATTTCACTTGTATCAATCTTTTGTATCTCTTTGTAATATTGTCTCGTGTCCTCTTTGACCATATGTTGACAGGTTTGTTGACCTAAGAGAGAGGTTGTTTGTCTACTTACTGCTGATGAGTGTTTAAGCTGCACCTCCAGTACAGAGTACTGAAGCATCACTGATGTGCCTCATTAGAAGCATCAGATGAGAATAAACAGACAGCAAGACAGGGATGAGACAGGAATGAGACGAGGATGAGATGAGGATTGGAGAGCCACAGACTGACCGCATTAAAGGAACACTGTTTGCTTTGGAGTAGTGGCCACTGTTTTTCATTCTGGGAAATTAATGAGATCCGTTCGGCCAACATTTACACGTTAACTGTATCAAGCTGGAGGAGTCCCCTGGGCTTATTGAGTGTTGTACAGCGTTTAGATTTTTCCCCCTCCTCCTGTACACCACAGCAAGTGTACAGGATTACAAGTGAATGACCCACTTTCCCCAAAAACAAGAAAAAAAAGTCAAAAACTAAAAAAGTACAATAAAACCACATTTGCTTCAGTTCCCGTTTGAAATTACATCTCTTTCCCCATGTGCTGTGCAGTGCATCGGACGTGATATTGAAAAATTGTTTGGCTTTTAAAAGTGAAATACAAGCTGATGGCGGTCATGGAGGGTGGTTTTCAGGGAGATTATTGTTGTGGGTTTACTCCCGTTTGCATCTCCTGTAGGCCCTCTACTGTAAAATCATGCAATATATTTGCAAAAATATTCATTCGCCTTCCTGGCTTAAGACATTACCGTGTCAATGAACAGGAATTGCTTGCTCACTCAAAATGGTTGCTGCTTGTCTGCGAGCTATTGCCCTTGAAAACAACGTGTTGGCGGGATGGAGGTGATGCAGCTACAGGAGAACATTACCTAAAGCACTTAAAAGGCTTGTCTGAAATGGGCAATTTTGTTTCAGAGAAGAATAACAGCCAAAACACAATAACATTCTCAAAGAAAAAAAATACAAATCTATGATTGTTTTTTGAGAAAATCTTTGAAAATGAGTTTCCAAGGGTGTACGATTTCATCCAAATACAGCTACAGCCCTTGTACAGACATTCTACTGTATAGATGTGGGACTTGGAGTCATACAGTCTATGCTTTTTATATTTAAAAAAAACATAGTTCTCTGTGAACAGTATGGTCATTCATGTTTGTCTGATATAACTAATATCACGTTACAAACATCAAGTCATGTCTCATTTTCAAGCATCAATGTTGTATTCCATAGATAATTGGGACATTCACACGAACAGCAGTCCTGATCTTCCAGAAACCATGCACAGACAAAAAAAAGAAAGAAAAATTGCCTGATGAATCAATATTTTCCATTCTAATTAAAACGGTCAACAGTTAGGGTCCCTTACCACTACAGTGACCTCATTGATCACTTAATGTGTTGTGAAATCTGTTAGAAAATGCATTGTAATGTTTTAAAAATGTTATAATTGCCTTCATTTTGCTGGACCCCAGGAAGAGTAGCCGCTGCCTTGGAAGGAACTAATGAGGATCCATAATAAACACAAGATATTAATCAAGCCATGAACTTTCTCACCCTTCAGTCTCTTGACCGTCAATCTACTCATGATGATTATTGATGTTGTTGTTTTTTTGTTGTTGCTTTTCAGAGCTTTGAGATTTCTTTATGTCATGAATTGCGTTTTAAAAGTTGAATAAATTATTATTAAGCACATGTCCCCTCTAACCTATGCCTGCCTATACCAAAGACCAAAGGTACACTTTTGATATTCAGACGTCACTTGAGCCAGAGGAGTCTTTGATCCTTAAGAAGGACAGTTTTTGTGAGTGCAACTGAGATAGAGAGATACAGGGGGGGGGGGCACAGAGAGACAGAGAGAGAGGGGGAGAAAAAGAGAGAGAAACAGAGAGAGAGAGAGAGAAAAAGACAGAAAGAGAGGTATCTAGAGAGAGAGAGAGCACGATAGCTAGAGAGAGAGAAAGGGAGAGAGAGAGGGATCACTCTGTCTTTATCCATACATCTCCGTAGCCCTACCCAATTGTGTGTGTACGTGTGCATATGTTTGTGTGTGCTTGAAGAAAGACGTCCACCACAGGCCCCTTGCGATCTCTTGGCAAGTGCTTAAGTGGAGAAGTAACTGCTTGTTGTGATTCCTCTAGATTACCATATTCATGACGGTTTGAAGGCAGAATCCCACATACTTATGGCCCCAACATAGGAGGGGATTAAGCTCAGGCTGGCAGGCTGTTTGTCTGCCGTGTGTGTGTGTTTGTTTGTGTGTGTATGGAAATTGCAGTGATGCCAGACAGGCAAAGCAAGCTCCAACACAACATGCCACTGAGGCCGTGTGGAAAGCCAATCCCATACCCAGGGTGCCACTAATTCATTTCCACCGCACATCTCCAAATTGACCAGAGGAAATGAGGTAAGACCAAGCTGTTCAAAGTATCGACGTTGATTCAGGTTTTGAAATGTCACTTTTTTTCTGTCTCAGTTTCAACTTGCCTCCTTTAACAAGCAGCTTTTTGAAATCTATCAGAAAAGTTATCATGAGACAAGCAATTCTACTGGAGCTCTTCTCTGCATTATCCAGTACGACTATTAGATAAGAGACTTCCCTGAGAAGCTATTTGTGAATACTTGCAGGTGTACTTCCTCTGAAAGTTAGACTCGGGATTAGTCTCCTTAGCATATCAAGCTATTGCAATGCCATTTATTCTTGCAAGCAAATAAAAATGAACTTGTGTTGCCACTAGCTCTGTCGTTGCTAAAATTAGTAAATTGATTGAAAAACTACACCTGCACTGACTCAGTTTCAAACATACCTAATATTTAATGTGCTAGCAATGTGTTTCTGTGCTCTGAGAGGCCATAGCAAAACAGAGATCACAGATTGTATTGCTGTCTTTCTCTGTCTTCTCATCCACAGCTGTTCTCCAAATATCACCTCCAAACCGATGAGCGAAGTAAACCAAAGTACAGATGGTTAGTAGGCAACACATTGCAACTTTTATTAGTAGATCCTCGGGAAAAACAGGTGTGCGTGACATGTTTTTCCGCTTTTCATTGAACCATTTATTCAAATTAATGCGGTTTGTTTTTAATTAGATTTTTTTCTCTCTCTTCTTCAATTTCATATGGTAATGAGATCATCTCTAAGCTCGATAAATATCATATGCCCACATTGTGTGCATAACATTAAAAAGTAGCAAAGGTTTTAATTGTACATGAAATACCACACATTCCATTTGAACCACCTCTAAACATCCATACGTAGCGGCACACCAGGACATTTCACATAAGGACAGCCTATGTCCAAATCATTAGATGTATGTGCAGTCAGACTTTTACGGAAATTTTACACTGCTACCCTATCGTGCCCTTATGTTTCAAAAGGAATCTCAAGGCAGTCTGTCTGTCCTTTCGTCCGTCCACACAAGGCCGTCCACATGAAAAGACTTCAAGGTCATAACACTGGAAAGCACTCCCCTATGCATATTGTGCTGCCAGGCCATACTCCAAAGGAGAAGCCCTCCAACCCTCTGTGAGCTAGACCTCTCTACGGTATCTGCTAACAACATTAAGGCTTATTGCTCCCTCAAATACACGCTGCCATTAAGAAAAGAGATCAGGTCACAAGTCTAAAGAAAGAAGGAAAAGAAAAGCAACAACAACCCCGGCAGCATAAAAAGTGGGTGATTCATCCTCACTAAACTACTGCTTACAATGTGCCATAATTAAATGTGAAAACCTAAATGTATACATCTGTGTGTTCAGCCCTCATTAATTTAAACCAGGCACAGTAGTACCAGATAGGTTCTAATCCAACAATTATTCTGTTCTTGTTTTTTCCCTACCTCCTCTTCTTCTTCTTTTCCTCCTGCTATAACAGAACATTAAAATGTATTTTAGCCTCTAAGGTCCATGGCTATAAACCACAGAGTGGAAGGAAGGGGCTGGGCAAACCACAGCCAGAGATGAAGGCCCACCACACCAACCACAGCAAAGAGAGAGAGAGAGATAGGGAGAGAGAGATTGGGTACGTTGAGTGCCGTAGTCTTTTACCCAAACTGCCAAGCAGCGAGCGCCAGCCACGTCTTAAAACAATCACACAACAACCCTTAATTGGATGCCAGTGTGTTCCTCCCCCTAACAGGTAAACAAACAATCACAATAACTTGGCATCAGTTTGATTTGTTTGTGTGTTGTGTTTTGTTCTGTTTCTTTAAACTGTTAATCAAGAGAGCAGTGTAGCAGGAGGAATTAATAACCTGTATTGTATGTGCATCTGATCTGCCTTCATAAATTATGCGGTGAGTGGAGAGGAGTCTGTTACCTTGTGTGTCGGTACAGAACAGTTTTAGAGGTTGGAAAATCACCTCCCATGTAAAAACTGTGTGGGTGAAACTCATCTCCCAAACCCCAAAGTGGCAATTAAAAAGTTCCTGCAACGGACTTGTTGACTTGTGTTGCATGTTCGTTAACATTTATCAATATGCAAACCAATTTGGTCCCAATTCATTCTGATTTGGGCGCATTATACCACACAAGTTCCACAAAATACAGACGAGTAAAAGCTTGGTTTCCAAATGCCCACATTTCTGTTAATTACTATAGCTTCCGCCTTGGGCCAATCAGTGTCATTTTGTAAATGTCGGATCTCTATGGCAAGACACATCATTCACCCAAGTTTCGTCAAAATCGGCCCAGTGCTGTTTGAGATATTGGTAAACTAATGTACGAAAGAACGGAGACAGATCCACAGTTCCCTCCCCGATTTCATCGTGGGGGCCAATGAAGGCACTGAACATTGAGACATGTTAGCTGATATTTGGCCAGACCAACAGCATGGTTTCTCTCCTTCTCTCACTGTCAACCCCACCAACAGTCAGAAAGACAGTCAGCCAGCCAGCCAGCCAGCCCGCCCACCAGAGGTCCCTAATAACAAACACACAAGCGGCTCAGAGACATGATTTGGCCTCTGTCTCAGGGGCCGAATATGAGGGCGGCCTAATGAAAGATCCCAAAGAGGAAGCAGACAGCCGTGGCAATAACTGTACATCTATACTCTGGTTGGGGAGGACGGTCTGGCTAATGGTCTGGAGGACAGGCTGACTCCCCTTTCACTTCTCATAACATTTACCACAGTCTGTGTCCCAAATGGCACCCCATTCTATATATAGTGCACTACTTTTGACCATAGCCCTATGGGCCCTACATAGGGGTTAGGTCCCATTTTGGATGCAGCCACAGAATGGTTTGGATTCCACAGCCCACACCTGGACTGGTGTTACTCACATCAGGTTCAAACAGAATAAACAGTGGGTGTAATTGATGTACTGAACACATTGGGAGAGTGATTTAAAGGCTAGTGAGTGGATACCTAATCTGTATTTAAATCTGATCCTACCTTTAATTGACAACAATGTCAGGACATTTACATCTAGTGGAAACGGTGCCTGAGGAAGGTCTGCAGCATCATCAAGGAACACATAAATACCATCCACAAGCTGTTCACTCCCTTATTGTTGGTCAGACGGTATCGGGGCATGAGGTCTGATACCAACATTGGCTCAGAGACAGTTTCTATCTACAAACCATCTGACTGCTGAACACTTGAACTGGACTGACCACCTGCACCTTAACACAAACGCACTCACTCAAGCTCACACCCACACAGACATACACTCATCCACACACGCGCACCACAACTGCTGCTACCAGACTCTTACTATGATTGCTAAATTAAACACTTGTCCCTGAATCACCCCTTCCCCAAAACAAGTGTAAATACTGGATGATAAATTGTGCCTTCTTGTATTACAATTATGCTAAAAAAATGTATTCTGTTCTACTAAGTCATTTACCTTAGGTTCATGTTCTTATATTTGATTATTTATTATTGTTGTTGCATTGTCGAGAAGGAACCTGCAAGTAAGCATTTCATTGGACGCTGTATACCATGTGTTTCCTGTACATACAACTAATAAATGTGTCAAGTAAAGGTAGTCTTACTCTGGGTAACTTTCACAATCTACAATTCAAATAGTTGTATTTTGTGCCTTTTAGAGGCATATTGTGGTTTCTCTATTAGTGCCAACAATCAAAATGGCAACAAAGTGCACTATCATAATTTTACATTTGAGTCATTTAGCAGATGCTCATATCCAGAGCGATCAGGGTTAAGCGCCCTGCTCAAGGTCACATCAACAGATTTTTCACCTAGATGGCTCGGGGATTCGAACCAGCATCCTTTCGGTTACTGGCCCAATGCGCTTAACCGCTAGACTACCTGCCATTGGATTAAATATCTACGAAAATACTTCAACAATCAACTTTCCCTCAATAAAGTAATAGAGCATCAGAGTGGTCAGTACCACCCCCCTCCCCAGCCAGCACCCTTCCACCACCCCCAATATCAGCCCATCACCACCTCACCTGAGCCAGAGTGTTTCCAGGCAGGCCCCCAGCAGAGAGGGGGTAGGTCAGGCTGGTCCAAGGCTTCATTACCCCTGCAGGCCTGCCAAGCTCAACCAGGCTCCGCCGTGCCGTGTAGCCAGGCCAAACCACTATTTAACAACCCCCCTCCCCAACTGTGCAGCAGCTCAGGGGTAGCCTAGCCAGCAACACCTCTCTCACTCCCACCCCTTGTTTGGAATTGGCACCAGCAGAGAGGAGGAGGTGGAGGAGGAGAAAGAGGAGGAGGCGACTGTGTGGATTGGGAGGCTGTGTGGGGGTGGAGATACCAGGAGAGACACCACAAAGAGGTAACATTGGGCTAGTTCTAGGGGACTGTGGAGCTCTCCCTCCCTGTGTCGGCCCAGTAGTGGGTCTCATCGCCTGTTCCAGCCAGCCTGCTGCCTAACAAATACCTGTGGTGCTGAGCCTCCCGTCTGGGGCATGAGCAGTCCCACACGGAGCACATGTTAGCTTCACACGTTAGCTAGCATCTCATAAGCCTAACTGTTACTGTCAGCTCACAGGGTTGCAATCACCATGCAGTAGAGTGATGGGTCTGCACTTCAGTTTGCACCATGCACTCCATGTTTCTGCTGATGCTGTGACCCAGTATGTACTGCATATCAGGCGTGTGCTTAGTGCATTCTTAATTGCAGTAAAGTAAGACTAGTCTGTTTCTGTAGCGTGAGGCAGCTTGATGGAGAAGTACACCCCCTGTACATGATGTTCTTTATTTATTTATTATAAAATGTTTTAGTTTTTCCTCAGATGACCACTCAAGACATGAACTTTATAATGATTGTCCATCTCATGATGTTGTGATGTTGTTCTTCAAGTCTTTTTTGTGTGTTTTAAAGCACTTTGTTATTCTTTGAAAAGCGCTATAAAAGTTAAATAAATTATCCATATTATTTTTGCAGTAGTATTTTGCATGTCTGGCATGTTAATTGCATGTTCCAGAGTCCAGCCAAGACTGTTGACTGTGTGCAAACAGTTGTACATGAACCTGTGTTGACAGCCCAAAAAATGAATTTGTTTGATGTAGCCACCCACTATTGAAGCACAGCCAAGATAATTATTTGATTTACCATTGAGGTAACTTCAGTCTACTTCTTAAATGACTTATGAAGGACTGAAGTTCACCGAAATTGGACTCCACACTCTAAACGGTGAAATAAGGATAGATCATACCATGAGAGAGCATGGATTGCCACCGAGGCAGACTATTTGAGACAGCATTCTCTCGCACTACTTATACTAACAGTGAGAGAGAGAAGAAAGATGTCTTTAGCTGAACGCTCCTACTCCTTTTATCAACTGACATTCCCGGGAATTGCAGTGACAGTGACTTCTCTTCTCACTTTCTTTTTCTCTTTTATGAGCTCTGTCTCTTGCTCTCGCTAACTACCTCTCTTTTTTCTATTTGAGGTTTCTTTCTCTACCTTTCTCGCAAATGTCTTGTGCACTCTGACACACACAGCCCCACTGTCTCTCTACCAAGCCTTTTTTCCCCCTCCGACGACTCTACCTTTGAGTCTGACTTTCTGAAGCACGCACACATCCACACACCCACCCACCCCCACCCAATCTCACCCACCCACCCACCCAATCTCACCCACCCACCCACCCACGTACAGCTTACTATAGTGAAACACGTACACACACATAAATACACAAAACCCTTGTCTTGACTGTACTGTAAGTAATGTGATCCTGCTCCCCCCCTCCTCCCCTGCATGGTGTGCTTGGTGTATTTGTCTCATTGGGTCAATGCTACTGTTCCTCTGCCTCGCGGCAACAGCTGCCCTACACACAAACACAGGTGAGATGTCACTTTCTATCTATACTGTCCACTAAATCAAAGACAGGGCCCAGGCTAGCTCTGTACACCAGGCCTCCATGAACGCTATGAGGCATTCCTATCTACAGGTAACTGCCAAAATAAAGGAAACACCAACATAAAGTGTCTTAATAGGGCGTTGGGCACCACGAGCCAGAACAGCATCAATACACCTTGGCATAGATTCTACAAGTTTCTGGAACTCTATTGCAGGGATGTGACACCAATCTCCCATAAAAAATCCATCATTTAGTGTTTTGTTGATAGTGTTGGAAGATGCTGTCTAAGGCGCCGCTACCGGATCTCCCATAAGAGTTCAATTGAGTTGAGATCTGGTGACTGAGACACTCACACCATTTAAAAAAAAAATGTTGCTTATCTTTAACTGAATTGTTGGAAAAGGACCCGTAAGTAAGCAATTTACTGTTAGTCTAGACCAGTTGTTTATGAAGCATGTGACAAATACAATTTCATTTGATTTGACACACACACACTCACTTAAAAACCCCTATGCTCCTCTTTTAAAGTCACTGAGATCTCTTCTTCTAGACATGGTAGCCAAAATAATGGGCAACTGGGCATTTTTATACATGCCCCTAAACATGATGGGATGTTAGTTGCTTAATTTACTCAGGAACCACACCTGTGTGGAAGACCCTGCTTTCAATATGCTTCAAATCCCTAATTTATTCAAGTGTTTCCTTTACTTTGGAAGCTACCTCTACCTATCCACAGATACAAAAATGAAACAAAAAAACGTCATATTTTTGGCCGACTGTAACGCAATGTCTGAAATCTCCCAACTAAAAGTAGAAAACCTGGGCCCGGCTTCTTGATACCAATATTTTCGTGTTTTAACAATGCATCTTTCCTACAACACCCGAAGATGTAACATGCGTTTCCTAAAACATCACGCAGAGAGAACGGTCGCTAAGGCATGTGTTGTACTGATAGGATCGAAAGAAAGGCAGTGCTGCTCACGGATTAGTGTTCTCAATTCAAATATTACCATAACATTATAATTATTTCACAATACTGATGGATCAGCTCCTAGAGATACACTGATACACAATCATGGGCATTAATATGGAGTTGGTCCCCCTTTTGCTGCTATAACAGCCTCCACTCTTCTGGGAAAGCTTTTCAGTAGATGTAGGAACATTGCTGCGGGGACTTGCTTCCATTCAGCCACAAGAGCATTAGTGAGGTCGGGTACTGACGTTGGGGCGATTAGGCCTGGTTCGCAGTCGGTGTTCCAATTCAACGCAAAGGTGTTCAATGGAGTTGAGGTCAGGGCTCTGTGCAGGCCAGTCAAGTTCTTCCACACCGATCTCAACAAAACATTTCTGTACGGACCTCTCTTTGTGCACAGGAGCATTGTCATACTGAATCAGGAAAGGACCTTAACCAGACTGTTGCAACAAAACTGAAGCTCAGAATCGTCTAGAATGTCATTGTATGCTGTAGCGTTAAGATTTCCCTTCAATGGAACTAAGGGGCCTAGCCGAACCATGAAAAACAGCCCCAGACCATTATTTATCCTCCACCAAACTTTACAGTTGGCACAGCGGGCAGGTAGCCTTCTGCTGGCATCCGCCAAACCCAGATTAGTCAGTCGAACCGCCAGATGGTGAATCATGATTCATCTCTCTAGAGAATGCGTTTCCCCCGCTCCAAAGTCCAATGCCGGCAAGCTTCACACCACTTCAGCCGACGCTTGGCATTGTGCACGGTGATCTTAAGCTTGTGTGAGGCTGCTCGGCCATGGAAACCCATTTCATGAAGCTCCCAAAGAAACATTTATTGTGCTGACGTTGCTTCCAGAGGCAGTTTGGAAAACAGTGGATCCTGAACTTCTGACGGGCCGACCTCCAGGTGGTAAGGGTAGGTAACAAAACATCCGTCACACTGATCCTCAACACAGGGACCCCTCCTCAGGGGTGCATACTCAGCCCCCTCCTGTACTCCCTGTTCACTCATGACTGCACGGCCAGGCACGACTCCAACACCATCATTAAATTTGCCGACGACACAACAGTGGTAGGCCTGATCACTGACAACAACGAGACAGCCTATAGGGAGGAGGTCAGAGACCTGGCAGTGTGGTGCCAGGACAACAACCTCTCTCTCAATGTGATCAAGACAAAAGAGATGGCCGTGGACTACAGGAAAAAGAGGACCGAGCATGCCCCCATTCTCATCGAGGAGGCTGCAGTAGAGCAGGTTGAGAGCTTCAAGTTCCTTTGTGTCCACATCACTGACAAACTAACATGATCCAAGCACACCATGACAGTCGTGAAGCAGGCACGACAAAACCTATTCTCCCTCAGGAGACTGAAAAGATTTGTCATGGGTCCTCAGATCCTCAAAAGGTTCCGACCGCAAGGCACTACAGAGGGTAGTGCGAACGGCCCAGTACATCACCGGGGCCAAGCTTCCTGCCATCCAGGACCTCTATACCAGGAGTGTCAGAGGAAGGCCCTAAAAATTGTCAAAGACTCCAGCCACCCTAGTCATAGACGGTTCTCTCTGCTAGTGGTACCGGAGTGTCAAGTCTAGGTCTAAGAGGCTTCTAAACAGCTTCTACCCCCAAGCCATAAGACTCCTGAACATCTAGTCAAAAATGAACTGACTTGTTGGAAAGGTGGCATCCTATGATGGTGCCACGTTGAAAGTCACTGAGCTCTTCAGTAAGGTCATTCTACTGCCAATGTTTGTCTATAGAGATTGCATGGCTGTGTGCACAATTTTATACACCTGCCAGCAATGGGTGTGGCTGAAATAGCCAAATCCACTAATTTAAAGGGGTGTTCACATAATTTTGTATATATAGTGTATTACTACCTATGGCTGCAAATACTGAGGTGGCTTATTCTAATACTTACCCAACAAAAATGCACAAAATCACAGATTTGGCACATCATTTCGCACATGTTAGGATACACATCATTAAATATCTTGAAACAAGTTACAGGCAGTAGCCTAGAAGAAGAAAAATAGAACTCAATTGATTGAACATGAAATGTATTTCAACACGATTAAAATAGGCCTACTGTATTTATATTTGAATGCAGTCATCTCTATTTTCATTTTTTCCACTTTTTATATTTCACTTGCTTGTATCAATTGCAAAGACATTCGCAACATTGTATTTGTTGTAGTCAACTTTGTTCTGAGGTTATCGGCGGTCACAGGTAGACGGATAAACCATGTGATTCTATGTTTAGCGGTGATCTTTTGTGTATAAAGTGACGCGGGAGGTTAAAGAAGCATCTAACGAAGCACTAGCTGTTCTACGAGTGGTCTGAGGCAGAAGTTAGATTACGAGCGTTTTCAAGTGCAATGTTAATAACAGATTTAACGATGCTCCTACGAAGGCTCTAACAATGAACTTAGCCTTGAGATGCTTTTGGGAAACCGGGTATAGAGCTATTTCATACTATGTAATAAATTATGTGAGAGCTGAGAATTGACCTTAACAAAAAGCAACGTCCAAAAGAGTCCACAAAGCCTTATTTCCTTCTAAGTAAAAGCCAGAACAAAGCTTTTATATAAAAACTACTCCGGTTAATGTTGTCGCCTGAGAGCTGAGAGCCGGTGATGTGAGTGATTCGTCCTTTCCTGGTGTCACCGTGCACTAGTATCAGTCAGTGTATCCAGCACCACGTTGCCCCAGGGAGATGTGATGTACAGGCTGCTTCTCCATGTCTGGGACAATGTTTCTACATGACACCACACAGCTTCACAAACACACACACACACACACACACACACACACACACACACACACACACACACACACACACACACACACACACACACACACACACACACGCACGCATGCACACACTCCACAACCCCTCTCTACCTTCTCCTCTCTCTCAGCTTCAAGACAACACCACTACCTCTTTTGCTATAATTGTTGTTGTGCTGACAATTCCCCACAACAATGGAGAGCTATACAGCAGCAGATGAGGGAATTACTGTTTCCACTTTTCTGATATTCCTCACCTCCTACACATTTATTCCTTCCTCTCTCATCATCCACTCCTCCACTCCTCATTTAGCATTAGCATTTAAACTGTTGCATTTGCGATGCAATGTCCCATCGTCAGGACTGTCGTAAATCTGGAGCGTTTGGGAGCTTTAAAGCCTTCCCTCGGTTGGTGTAGAACCCACACGCCTGTGATCTGATAACCACCTCTAATTTGGAACGTTGAAAAGAGTTTACTGAAGTTGTATTTTCCCTCATTTACATTCATTCTGGGCATTTCACATTTATTTTCTCTTTCTCCCATAAATATGACAGAGATTGTAGAAATGCAGAATTGTGGACTGTAAAACCTAATGGAGGGAATGTTTTGACAATTGCCTTTTGTCAAATTTGATTTGAGATTTTTTTATTTTGTATTGTGTTATGAACAACTGGCATTGGATTAAGACGGCGCTTGTACAAATCGTTTTCCGAGAATGATTGATGTTCTATTTCAAAGTAAACTAACAATAATAAACCATTAGGACTTTTCCTCACCGTCTGTGCTTTTTGAATTTGAATTTATAGTATCTAAGCTATTCATCATAGGCATGTCTGGCCATTTATATTAGTGCCAGAACCAGTGACTAAAGCACCTGCTCTTAGCCAAGTTATTATAGGAGGGGATTTCAGACAAAGCCGCCTCTTTTGATTCAAATCTGATATTAAACCATTCCTCAGAAGGTTGATCTGTGAGCTCCTTCAGTGAGTCAGATCCTGGTAGCTGGAAGACAAAACAGCAGCCTTGAAATCAGCTGTAGCTCTGAATAGAACAGAGCACGTAACATTCAGTGTGGACAATGCAGTAATTGCAATGTGATAATGTCCAGGCTGCCACCAGTAGTGTGATGTAAATACACAGGTACAGATGTGTCACAGTAATACTAGTAAATGCAGTAACTAAAAGCCTGCATGTCGTCTTGTGTTGATATGATGATGTCTGGTTTATAATGGATGGTTAAAGGGACCAAGACCAAGAGGACCAAGCTGATAATAGGACCAAGTAAATGGAGGGGTGCAGTAGTAGCGAAGGGGAAGTGCAGTCACAGTGCAATGCTAATGGGTAAGTGTGTACATGTAGATTGAGCTAATGGTTGGATTAGCTGTCAATCACTCACCTTGCCCACCAGTTCCTCCAGTCGCGGGACAGGTTTGCCCTTCTGGTGGCGCAATGTGGGAGGTGATTGGCCATCCCAGTCCTGTAGCTCCTCGATGCTCTTCAGGTAGAGCAGGGTCTTTAGACCCAGGCAGTAGTCCTCGATCAGAGTGAAGTCCTGGTTCTGCACCGCGCTGCAAACCTAGTGGCGGAAAATCGCACATGCACGCACACAAGCACGCACACAAAACACACACACACAAACACTAATGATGTTATTAGTTACCAGTGAAAAGCATGAACTGACACACACCCTATAAATGTTCATAGCTGTGCTGACTAGTGGACAATCAACTGTATGAAAATATACAAAGAAAATTAAACACTATATATGCTCTATATAAACTCCATAACCAACGTTTGGGCAACCGTTACACTAACTTGGGCACACAGTGCAAAGTACATAAATATGTAATTCGGAATTACATAACACAGAGTATTGAATTCCCCCATACTCTAGTACAGGGTTTCCCAAACCTGGTCCTGGGGCCCTCGCACTACACGGCTGATTCAAATCATTCAAGCTTGATGATAAGTTGGCTATTTGTATCAGCTGTGTAGTGCTAGAGCAAAAAACTAAACGTGCACACAGAGGAGGCCATGACCGAGTTTGGGTCCAAGCCAGCGTTTTATAGGTCTCAGGTACCACACTACCTACACACTGCTATACAATGAAGTCCAACTATTTAATTAAAGGTTAGTCAGATGGAATAAGGCTGATCACGGCAGAAGTCAGTTAGAGCAGAGTGGTGAAAGGCAGGCGTGTAGTAAAACTCCTGGGTGAGCCCCATTCACAAGGTTTATCCTCTCTTTCCTTCCTTCAGCAAAGAGAGAGACTATCTGATCTGCATCACACACTGGGAAACCTTGTCTTTGTGCGTCTGTCTGTCTCCACTACTTCATTTTGACAGAAGCCACGGTGCCACGGTGAGTCTTAGAGCAGCCGGAGAGATAAGACGACGTGCTTATCAGACACCGCCATCTATGAGCTGAGCTGAGCTGACATCGCCCTGCACTGATCTGACTGAGAACAAATCCAGGATTAAAACGAGGCCGAGTACTGAACCTAGGGGAACACCACATCAAACAGACCAGACTGAGGTCGGGGCCTGTTTTCACAAAGCGTCTCAGAGTATCAGTGCTGATTAGGATCAGGTCCTTCTTGTCCATATACTCTTAATCATCATGATCGAAAAGACACAACTGATCCTAGATCAGCACTACTACTTTGAGATGCTTGGGTGAGGTTAGTGGGGCGAGGTTTTGTCAATGTTGTTTTACATTGCTCTGAGATAGTCATAACAAATTATTTCTAGAGGGGGAAATGAACGTGAATCTGTTCTGCTGTGTCATTTGTGTATTACAAAAAGTAAATTCACCAGCGACTGGCCCCATGTTGTGAAAATTAAGGCATTTATTCTCTCAAGCTTTGGCTCAGAGATATGCTTTCATTAGGATTCTGATTTGCATAGCGCTGCTTGTTAAAAGAAAAAAATCTGGTTGTTGCCTGCCCCTATATGCCCTGCTCCAACTAAATAACATAAAATACATTTCTGATAAGGATGTCTACATCATTCCAACAAATAGTATTGGGGGAAAACAACTGTGGACATGCATTAGATTTCAGTGATTCACAGGGAAAATATGTCAGTTATTAGGACTATACACTACTCATTCTAGGAGGTAAAGACACAACATGTACAGAGCCTTCAGAAATTATTCACAACCCTTGACTTTTTCCACATTTTGCTGATTAAATTGAGATTTATTGTCACTGGCCTACAAACAATACCCCATAATGTAAAAATAATGGTTTCAGACATTTTTACAAATTCATAAAAAATGTCAAGTTTACATTTCTTAGTGGAGTTTGGAGTGTGACTGTTTGAGGTTGTGGACAGGTGTCTTTAATACTGATAACAAGTTCAAACAGGTGCCATTAATACAGGTAATGAGTAGAGGACAGAGGAGCCTCTTAAAGAAGAAGTAACAGATCTGTGAGAGCCAGACATCTTGCTTGTTTGTAGGTGGATTTTTTTCTCATTTTGTCTGTCATAGTTGAAGTGTACCTATGATGAAAATTACAGGCCTCTCTCATCTTTTTAAGTGGGAGAACTTGCACAATTGGTGGCTGACTAAATACTTTTTGCCTCACTGTATGTTTTTAACAAGTTACATAATAAGTTGCATGGACTCACTCTGTGTGCAATAATAGTGTTTAACATGATTTTTGAATGGTCACCTCATCTCTGTACCCCACACGTACAATTATCTATAAAGGTCACTCAGTCGCGCAGTGAATTTCAAACACAGATTCAACCACAAAGACCAGGAAGGTTTTCTAATGCCTCGCAAAGAAAGGTACCTGGTAGATGAACAACAACAAAAAAGCAGACATTGAATATCCCTTTGAGCATGGTAAAGTTATTAATTACACTTTGGATGGTGTTTCAATACACCCAGTACAAAGATAAAGGTGTCCATTCCATTTCAGTTGCCAGAGAGGAAGGAAACCGCCCAGGGATTTCACCATGAGGCCAATGGTAACTAAAACAGTTAAGAGTTTAACGGCTATGAAAGGAAAACAATTATGATGGAGCAACTAGGGCTGTGGCGGTCCCGAAATTACATCAGCCGGTGAGTGTCAAGCAAATAACTTATCGGTCTCACGGTAATTGACCGTTAATTAACATAAACACATTTAGCATCTCCTGGCTTACACACATAGCCTACAAGCCATTTAAAAAAGTCTATTAAATCCTTGTAATATAGCCTACACCTTCACAATAAATCCATTATGTACTTTAGACAGGTCTATGATATGACGAAAATGTAGACTATTTCAGAAGAACAGAATAGCATACTCTGAGTTGTCCTTAGGTCCTGATCTGGCTATGCAATATGGCTGTGGGCTACACTAGTTCATTTAGAAGACAAAATTTGCTTATAATTCTGTGGCATTACTTTATATTATGTAATAGTATGATGAATACAATTAAACAAAGCTAAATCAAATATAAACATTTTCTCCAAACGATTTGAGGGAGTGCTCACATGTGGCTATCCTGTGTTGAGCGGTTAACAAGGAAACAGGTACTCCTATATAGTTAATTTAGAGTTATTAATGTAACTTTAGGTGTTCTATAAATGTTGAGCTACATGTTTTGATTTTGAATACATTGTAAGGCTGAGCCTCTAATGATGATTTGAAAAAAGTCACTTGAAAAGGCAAGAGCTCTGCTTTTTTTTTGGCAGGATGTGCACACTCCAATAGTCTCTCATTCACAATTTGACAAGCACTTGATAATGCCTCTATTTCACAACGGCATCCCCTTTGTGGGCGTAATGCACCCTAAAAAAAAATCCATGCCTTTTGCAGCCCGGAGTGATGCGTTGTGCCCTTCTCCCTGAGTGTGTTGCGCATTCCGAAGAGTCTCTCACTCATACAGCTCTCCATCACGTGATTGGGTCTTTCTCACAGGCTACAAGTTCAGACAGACACATTGGAGATGCAACTGTGCGTGTCCTTATCCAATTCCGAGGTGCATATTGAGGATATTGGATGAACTGTCCACATTTACTTTTTGTCAGCCAACAAGATGAGTAGGCCTAACGAACAGCAAAAGCACTAGCCTACGTCAATCTACTCCCCCCATAGTACAAAAGTCAGCCTATTCTATTCTGTGCAACAAATAAATATTACAAACAGTATGGGACAGTTGTGGGATGCAATAGATCCCAAATTAATACTAAATTAATCAAACTTTTTTTATGCAATGTGGCTGATGCAACACATTAGAACTTTTAGCTTAAAATGTTGATAAAGTATTAGGCTATTTCTTCACATTATAAACGCGGCAATGCGCACATGGTATTAGGCTACAAGCACAAATGGTGCAATGTTATGGTTAACATTATCTTCCCTAAACTTGAAACTCACACGCTGCTTATAAACTCAGCAAAAAAAGAAACGTCCTCTGTCTGTCAACTCCGTTGATTTTCAGCAAACGTAACAGGTGTGAATATTTGTATGAACATAACAAGATTCAACAACTGATACATAAACTGAACAAGTTCCACAGACATGTGACTAACATAAATTGAATAATGTGTCCCTAAACAAAGGAGGGGGGGGGCGTCAAAATCAAAAGTAGCAGTCAGGATCTGATGTGGCCACCAGCTGCATTAAGTACTGCAGTGCATCTCCTCCTCATGAACTGCACCAGATTTGCCAGTTCTTGCTGTGAGATATTACCCCACTCTTCCACCAAGGAACCTGCAAGTTCCCGGACATTTCTGGGGGGGAATGGCCCTAGCCCTCACTCACCCTCTGATCCAACAGGTGCCAGACGTGCTCAATGGGATTGAGATCCGGGCTCTTCGCTAGCCATGGCAGAACACTAACATTCCTGTCTTGCAGGAAATCACGCACAGAACGAGCAGTATGGCTGGTGGCATTGTCATGCTAGAGGCATTGTCATGCTGAACAGCTGGAGGCAGGGCTTTCTCCTATAGAGCTCCATTTTTATGGAACGGTCTGCCTACCCATGTCAGAGACGCAAACTCGGTCTCAACCTTTAAGTCTTTACTGAAGACTCATCTCTTCAGTGGGTCATATGATTGAGTGTAGTCTGGCCCAGGAGTGTGAAAGTGAACGGAAAGGCTCTGGAGCAACGAACCGCCCTTGCTGTCTCTGCCTGGCCGGTTCCCCTCTTTCCACTGGGATTCTCTGCCTCTAACCCTATTACAGGGGCTGAGTCACTGGCTTACTGGGGCTCTCTCATGCCGTCCCTGGAAGGGGTGCATCACCTGAGTGGGTTGATTCACTGATGTGGTCATCCTGTCTGGGTTGGCGCCCCCCCTTGGGTTGTGCCATGGCGGAGATCTTTGTGGGCTATACTCAGCCTTGTCTCAGGATGGTAAGTTGGTGGTTGAAGATATCCCTCTAGTGGTGTGGGGGCTGTGCTTTGGCAAAGTGGGTGGGGTTATATCCTTCCTGTTTGGACCTGTCCGGGGGTGTCTTCGGATGGGGCCACAGTGTCTCCTGACCCCTCCTGTCTCAGCCTCCAGTATTTATGCTGCAGTAGTTTATGTGTCGGGGGGCTGGGTCAGTTTGTTATATCTGGAGTACTTTTCCTGTCCAATTCGGTGTCCTGTGTGAATCTAAGTGTACGTTCGCTAATTCTCTCCTTCTCTCTCTCTTTCTCTCTCTCGGAGGACCTGAGCCCTAGGACCATGCCCCAGGACTACCTGACATGATGACTCCTTGCTGTCCCCAGTCCACCTGGCCGTGCTGCTGCTCCAGTTAGTTAGTTAGTTACTCCACAATACTAACTTAATTGACAGAGTGAAAAGAAGGAAGCCTGAACAGAATACAAAATATTCCAAAACATGCATCCTGTTTACAACAAGCCACTAAAGTAATACCGCAAAAAATGTGGCAAAGCAATTAACTTTTTGTCCTGAATACAAAGTGTTATGTTTGGGGAAAATCCAATACAGTACCACTCTCCATATATTCAATCATAGTGGTGGTTACATCATGTTATGGGTATGCTTGTAATCGTTAAGGACTGGGGAGTTTTTCAGGATAAAAAATAAACTGAAAGAAGATAAGCAAAGGCAAAATCCTAGATGAAAACTTGGTTCAGTTTGCTTTCAATTCACCTTTCAGTGGGACAATACCCTAAAACACAAGGCCAAATTGACATTGAAGTTGCTTACCAAGAAGACAGTGAATGTTCCAGAGTGGCCGAGTAACAGTTTATACTTTAATCTGCTTGAATATCTATGGCAAAACCTGAACATGCTTGTCTAGCAATGATCAGCAACCAATTTGACAGTGCTTGAAGAATTTTGAAAGGGGCAAATGTTGCAAAATCCAGGTGAGGAATGCTCTTAGAGACCCAGAAAGACTGAAATTGCTACTAAAGGTGATTCCTACATGTATTGACTCAGGGGGTTGAATACTTATCTAATCAAGATATTTTAGTGCTTAGATTTTTCATAAATCTTTTACAAGTGTTAGAATTGTTCTTAATTATACAGTATGTTGTGTAGATCGTTATCCAACAATTACTATTTTAATCCCACTTTGAAACAACAAAATGCGGAAAAAGTCAAGGGGTGTGATTACTTTCCAAATGCACTGTATATCTCTGATCAAAAAGAAGTGAAAAATATGCAAATGCTTGTTGTTAGAGGAGAGTGGTGGTTAAGGAAGACTAAAACATGGGGCTGGAAACGTGTTGTTGTGTGCTCTTCCGCCACCTTACTTTACATCAGAGGGAAATAGAGCAGGTCTCTCCTGAGAAAAACATGCGTTAAATACTGCCCGTCCACCCACGGAGGAGAGAGCCGTCAGCAGAAATCTGAGGACAGTCTTCTTTATGAGAGCCATTAGAGAGTAAATATGAATCACATTCTATTAAATAGCTAGGTACAGCAGTTTACCATACTGTCATGTACTGTAGCAAGTATTCTCTTATCAGTCCACATGTAAAGGCTGATTGGTCAAATAAGGTCAGAAAATACATTAATGTATGCATGAGCAAGCGCACACCAAACACACACACTGCACATTATATTATCACAGAATATGTTCTATAATAAGTAAATTGACAGTGAGCTTGCTTTTTGAAAGACATTATGTTATATCTTCAGAGTTCTACTGCTGAATCTGGGCCTTACAGTGTGTGTGTGTACGGCCGCCTCGCTTCGCGTTCCTAGGAAACTATGCAGTATTTTGTTTTTTACGTGTTATTTCTTACATTGATACCCCAGGTCATCTTAGGTTTTATTACATACAGTTGGGAGGAACTACTAGGTATAAGAGCAATGTCAACTCACCATCATTACGACCAGGAATACGACTTTCCCAAAGCGGATCCTGTGTTTTGCCTTCCACCCAGGACAATGGATCAGATCCCAGCCGGCGAACCAAAACAACGACTCCGTAAAAGGGGCAGACGAAGCGGTCTTCTGGTCAGGCTCCGGAGACGGGCACATCGCGCACCGCTCCAGAGCATACTACTCGCCAATGTCCAGTCTCTTGACAACAAGGTTGATGAAATCCGAGCAAGGGTGGTATTCCAGAGAGACATCAGAGACTGTAACATTCTTTGCTTCATGGAAACATGGCTCACTCGAGACACGCTATCGGAGTCGGTACAGCCAGCTGGTTTCTTCACGCATTGCGCTGACAGAAACAAGTAAGAAGAGGGGCAGGGGGGTATGCCTTATGATTAACGAGACTTGGTGTGATCATAACAACATACAGGAACTCAAGTCCTTCTGTTCACCTCAGAATTCCTCACAATCAAATGTCGACAATCAAATGTCGACCGCATTACCAAGAGAATTCTATTCGATAATAATCACAGCCGCATATATTCCCCCCCAAGCAGGCACATCGATGGCACTGAATGAACTTTATTTGACTCTATCTAAACTGAAAACCACATATCCTGAGGCTGCATTCATTGTAGCTGGGGATTTTAACAACGTTAATCTGAAAACAAGACTCTCTAAATTCTATCAGCATATCGATTGTGCTACCAGGGCTGGTAAAACCCTGGATCATTGTTATTCTAACTTCCGCGACGCATATAAGAGCCTCCCCCGCCCTCCTTTCGGAAAAGCTGACCACAACTCCATTTTGTTGCTCCCTGCCTATAGACCGAGACTAAAATAGGAAGCTTCCTCGCTCAGGTTTGTTCAATGCTGGTCCGACCAATCATGTGGATTGGGATATGTTCCGCATTGCGTCAAACAACAACATTGATGAAAATGCTGATTCGGTGAGCAAGTTTATTAGTAAGTGCATCGGCGATGTCGTATCCACTGCAACTATTAAAACATTCCCAAACCAGAAACCGTAGATTGATGGCATCATTCGCGCGAAACTGAAAGCGCAAATCACTGCTTTTAACCAGGGCAAGGTGACAGGAAACATGACCGAATACAAACAGTGTAGCTATTCCCTCCGCACGGCAAACAAACAAGCTAAGCTTCAGTATAGAGACAAAGTAGAGTCGCAATTCAATGGCTCAGACACAAGAGGTATGTGGCAGGGTCTACAGTAAATCCCAGATTACAAAAAGAAAACCAGCCCCGTTGTGGACCAGGATGTCTTGCTCCCAGACAGACTAAACAACCTTTTTGCTCGCTTTGAGGACAATACTTTGCCAAATCACATGGCCTGCTACCAAAACCTGCGGACTCTCCTTCACTGCAGCCGACGTGAGTAAAACATTTAAACGTGTTAACCCTCACAAGGCTGCAGGCCCAGACGGCATCCCCAGCCGCGTCCTCAGAGCATGAGCAGACCAGCTGGCTGGTGTGTTTACGGACATATTCAATCAATCCTTTTCCCCAGTCTGCTGTTCCCACATGCTTCAAGAGGGCCACCATTGTTCCTGTTTCCAAGAAAGCTAAGGTAACTGAGCTAAACGATTACCGCCCCGTAGCACTCACTTCTGTCATCATGAAGTGCTTTGAGAGACTAGTCAAGGACTATATCACCTCCACCCTACCCGACACACTAGACCCACTCCAATTTGCTTACCGCCCCAATAGGTCCACACACGAAGCAATCGCAACCACAATGCACACTTCTGGACAAGAGTAATACCTATGTGAGAATGATGTTCATCGACTAGAGCTCAGCATTTAATACTATAGTACCCTCCAAACTCGTCATCAAGCTCGAGACGTTGGGTCTCGACCCCGCCCTGTGCAACTGGGTACTGGACTTCCTGACGGGCCTCCCCCAGGTGGTGAGGGTAGGTAACAACATCTCCACCCCACTAATCCTCAACACTGGGGCCCCACAAGGGTGCATTCTGAGCCCTCTCCTGTACTCCCTGTTCATCCACGACTGCGTGGCCATGCACGCCTCCAACTCAATCATCAAGTTTGCAGACAATACTACAGTGGTAGGCTTGATTACCAACAATGACGAGACGGCCTACAGGGAGGAGGTGAGGGCCCTCGGAGTGTGGTGTCAGGAAAATAACCTCACACCCATGTCAACAAAGGAGATGATCGTGGACTTCAGGAAACAGCAGAGGCAGCACCCATCTATCCACATCGATGTGGAGAGGGTGGTAAGTTTCAAGTTCCTCGGCGTACACATCACGGACAAACTGAATTGGTCCACCAACACAGACAGCGTCGTGAAGAAGGCACAGCAGAGCCTCTTCAACCTCAGGAGGCTGAAGAAATTTGGCTTGTCACCAAAAGCACTCACAAACTTTTACAGATGCACAATCGAGAGCATCCTGTCGGGCTGTATCACCGCCTGGTACGACAACTGCTCCGCTCACAACCGTAAGGCTCTCCAGAGGTTAGTGAGGTCTGCACAACGCATCACCGGGGGCAAACTACCTGCCCTCCAGGACACCTACACCACCCGATGTCACAGGAAGGCCATAAAGATCATCAAGGACAACAACCACCCGAGCCACTGCCTGTTCACCACGCTATCATCCAGAATGCGAGCGAGGTCAGTACAGGTGCATCAAAGCAGGGACTGAGCGACTGAAAAACAGCTTCTATCTAAAGGCCATCAGACTGTTAAACAGCCACCACTAACATTGAGTGGCTGCTGCCAACATACTGACTCATCTCCAGCCACTTTAATATTGGAAAATGTATGTAAAAAATGTATCACTAGCCACTTTAAACAATGCCACTTAATATAATGTTTACATACCCTACATTACTCATTTCATATATATATATATATATATATATATATATATATATATATATATATATATATATATATACTGTACTCAATACCATCTACTGCATCTTGCCTATGCCGTTCTGTACCATCACTCATTCATATATCTTTATGTACATATTCCTCATCCCTTTACACTTGTGTGTATAAGATAGTTGTTGTGAATTGTTAGGTTAGATTACTCGTTGGTTATTACTGTGTGTGTGTGTGTGCGCGTGTGCGTGTGTAGGAGAATGTCCATTAGTACTTTTCATTTTGCTCAGAACATCAAAGTATGTGATGTCCTCACGTGCTGCATTTAGCGTTAATGTAGCCGACTGCTGAAATAAATCGAAGTGAGAATTTCTAAGTAGTTTTCAGGCAATTGAGACAGCAGGTCCTTTTTATCTGCTCTGAAAACTGGGGCTACGCATTGATTTCAACTCCTTCTGAGATCTGAAATGCTTTTAGATTCCCTGCTCTCCCTCTCGACCTCTCCCTCTTTCTCTTTTTGTCCCTCTCTTTCTCTCTGACGCTGTCAGCTCTTTTATTCCCGATGATAGAATCCTGGCATTTAGTACAACAGCGTCTTCGCCAAAAGAAAGATCGATTCATTCAGCTTTCAAATGCTACAATGACTATGGATGAACCAACCTCAGTGCTTTTGATTTCAGCTCCTATGTCTGATACTTAGATCCTAACCACTGATATTTAGTCTTGATCTTCAGGTAAAAGAGAAACCAAGTCTGGGGGTAAAGTAAATACATTTTTACAAGTCAATGAATATGAGCAATTTCCAGTAGAGTTCAGTTAGGGGTTGTGGTGAGGTGGACAGAAACGTAACCTTTCCTCTGAAGAGTTGAATAGTTTGCATGTTGAATGGACTGCTATTCCTTTCACTCACGCTGGCAATGTTTGGATGTTTTCAAAAGGTACTATTACAAATTCCTGATGTTTACTGGGCTCAAACAACAAGTCATGTTAGCTACTTGACAATGGGTCTTTCATGGCAGTACAGAACTGTTGACGTGAACCGAGGACAAGGGGAATGGTCACCCTGGGTCATTAAAATCGAACAAGTTGGTCATCAGTGAAATATAGCTCCATTTCCATCTAAAGACATGTCAATAAAATAACTGTCAATCTCCATCACCAATCGCCAAATCACCATAACAAAGCAGCAACTTCACGATTCAATCAAAAGGATGAAAAATAACTGGGATAACTGGGATAGCACATTGCTACTTTATAACATTGATCAGATTTAAATTGGGATTTTATTAAAGACCAAGGTAATCCCTTATTGCATTGAGGAAAATAAGGTGATGAATACAAATCATTAAAATCCAGAGGGAAAATATTTACACACGAAGCAACCTACTATCGCACAGTCAACTCTAGTAATTTAGTAAGTTCACCATTCGGCGATTCTCACTGTTAAACATCGCACAGTGTTCAACACAATGGCTCTTGCATGTTATGGACCTTATTCACATCGCAATGGGGCAGTAAAGGGCATATGAGAAAAAGGAATATTGCACACATGTAGTAGTTGATAGTCACATGGCGAAGGAGAGCAAGAAGAAAAGAGAGAAGGGGAGAGAGAGCCCCCCCAGGGTCATTGCAAATGAATGTTTTTGTGAATGAATTAACTAAGAAGTATCGATTTACAAGTGAATCTCATCAACCCCTGACTACAGTATGTGAATTCACGAGGATATATTTTAGCCATGCAGCATTTTTGGATTTTTCCTTCTCAAAGCTTTAACGTCTGTCAAATAATGGTTTACAAAATTTCTTTAAAAAAAACCAAGTAGATTCACTGGGTTTTCACTGACCTGGCTTCTCAGTTAAGGTTTTCTTAACAAACATTACTATACTATCTATCGAGAAATCAATTAAAACGACGTGTCTAAGTCTCCATAACAAAAGCCTGACCTTGAAGCACTGCTCTCATCATGTGTTGTCAATGACAAGCATACTTTCAAGGCTTCCCTTTGCAACAACTTCTTTATAAAATCTTCAAGACCAAGAAGCAATGATGGGTCTATGAGAGACAGGCAGCTCCTGAATGGACTTCATCACATTGTTTGTTCTGAGAAGAATGTGTCTGATGCATCTCAGAACCAATCATGGTCTATTTCAGACAACACAGTATGTCTCTTCCTGTACTACTACATACAGTACAATCCACAGAGCCCACAGCAGTGATTTCAACATTCAACACCCACCATCGTTCTTCAGTCTTCAACTTCAGAGTGACAAGACGTGCTAATTGTAACCGCCAGGTATTACAACATATTGTTTTAGACCCATTCTGTTTTCAATGCCTTCTCACTGCTAATTTCCT
Source organism: Oncorhynchus masou masou (assembly GCF_036934945.1). Lineage (NCBI taxonomy): Eukaryota > Metazoa > Chordata > Actinopteri > Salmoniformes > Salmonidae > Oncorhynchus > Oncorhynchus masou. The sequence continues at coordinate 47,686,599 of NC_088241.1, read as the reverse complement.
TGGCGATTCATATTAATTTGCTACTGTGTGTGCAGATACCATCTTACTATTTGTTGTATGTCTGACAAAACCAGACAAATACAGATCCACACAGGCTTTTGATAAATGTGTTCAGGCAATGGGAAAGACGTCATGCGAATTTCTTTTGGACTGAAATATGTCTGTATGTGTATGATTCCATTTAGGCCAAAATTACAAACACCTCTGTGCTATCCCCCTCACACAAAAAAAAACCCCAAGCATCTCTTAACCACAGAAAGTTACCCAAACTTATCTGAAGCTAACTTATAATCCACCCATGAAACTGTATAATTACAACGACAAACTTGTATTCTCTTTTATCAAGGTAAAAAGCATACAAATGAATGAAATTTCAAATGATGATTGAATCGTGCTCAATGGAATACAAATGAAGGCTTTTCAAAAGACAGAACACTTCTCCCTAAATAGATGGCATTCTGATTTCATCGAGAGCGTTATTTTTTTTGATTCCGTAATTAACTTTTCCCATTAATTCAGTGGGAGGAATCTCTGGTTGCATGCGCTGAGACTCCTCAGATCCCCTGTGTTAAGATTTGACAGCGCAGGTGGAGGGGTGGTATTACCAAAATATTAAATCATCTAGAAAGAGAAAACCATAAAGAGTGGATGCATTTATTCACAGATTGTGATTCAATTTGCATGCTGATTCTGTTGCTGATTACTCCCTAGGCACGAACCACTGAGGGAAGTTAAATGAACAGTGAAGTTAAAAACCCACTTTCCCAATTTAAATATCAAAAGTTGAGGGAATATTCAAGTAATAAAGTTGAAGAAAGGAATTCTTGGCCTTGGTCTGTATACTGCCATAGTGACACAATGTGGCTAGCAGTGTGTTTTGAGGCTTGATAACATGATCAAACAGACCGATATAACAGCTACACGACAACACAAACCAAACCAGTGAAACACATGTAGATACACACAGCAGATGGAGTGTTGAATGCAACCAATGATTTTCACAGCCAGCGGCCCAGCTTGAGGTAAAATATACTTAACAGTACAGTGTGTCAAGTCTGAATCTGCTAACTAGTAAAAAACAATACAGCTATATGTTTTATTGTCATATACACAAGATACAGTTTACATACACTTAGGATGGAGTCATTAAAACTCGTTTTTCAAACACTCCACAAATTTCTTGTTAAACTATAGTTTTGGCAAGTCGGTTAGGACATCTACTTCGTGCATGACACAAGTCATTTTTCCAACAATTGTTTACTGACAGATTATTTCACTGTATCACAATTCCAGTGAGTCATAAGTTTACATACACTAAGTTGACTGTGCCTCTAAACATCTTGGGAAATTCCAGATAATGATGTCATGGCTTTAGAAGCTTCTGATAGGCTAATTGACCATGATCATTTGAGTCAAATCGAGGTGAACCTGTGGATGTATTTCAAGGTCTACCTTCAAAATCAGTGCCTCTTTGCTTGATAGCATGGAAATATCAAAATAAATCAGCCAAGACCTCAGAAACACATTTGTAGACCTCCACAAGTCTGGATCATCCTTGGAAGCAATTTCCAAATGCCTGAAGGTACCACGTTCATCTGTACAAACACCATTTTATTTGTATTTTTTATTTTACCTTTATTTAACCAGGCAAGTCAGTTAAGAACAGATTCTTATTTTCAATGACGGCCTAGGGACAGTGGGTTAACTGCCTGTTCAGGGGCAGAACGACAGATTTGTACCTTGTCAGCTCGGGGGTTTGAACATGCAACCTTCCGGTTACTAGTCCAACGCTCTAACCACTAGGCTACCCTGAGTAGCCGTCATACCACTCCGGAAGGAAACACGTTCTGTCTCCTAGAGATGAATGTACTTTGGTTAGAAAAGTGCAAATCAATCCCAGAACAGCAGCAAAAGACCTTGTGAAGATTCTGGATGAAACAGGTACAAAAGTATCTATATCCACAGTAAAACCATACCTATATCGACATAACCTGAAAGGCCGCTCAGCAAGGAAGAAGCCACATCTCCAAAACCGCCAAAAAAAAGCCAGACTACAATTTGCAACTGCACATGGGGACAAAGATCGTACTTTTTGGAGAAATGTACTCTGGTCTGATGAAGCAAAAATAGAACTGTTTGGCTATAATGACCATCGTTATGTTTGGAGGAAAAGGGGGAGGCTTGCAAACAGAAGAACACCATCCCAACCTTGAAGCACGGGGGGAGGGGGTCGGGGGCAGCATCATGTTGTGGGGGTGCTTTGCTGCAGGAGGGACTGGTGTACTTCACAAAATAGGATAATTTTGTGGATATATTGAAGCAACATCTCAAGACATCAGTCAGGAAGTTAAAGCTTGGTCGCAAATGGGTCTTCAAAATCGACAATGACCACAAGCATACTTCCAAAGTTGTGGCAAAATGGCTTAAGGACAACAAAGTCAAGGTATTGGAGTGGCCATCACAAAGCCCTGACCTCAATCCTAAAGAAAATGTGTGGGCAGTATTGAAAAACGTGTATGAGCATGGAGGCCTACAAACCTGACTCAGTTACACCAGCTCTGTAAGGAGGAATTAGCCAAAATTAACTCAACTTATTGTGGGAAGCTTGTGGAAGGCAATTTTAAAGGCAATGCTACCAAATACTACCAAATACTAAATTAGTGTATGTAAACCTCTGACTCACTGGGGATGTGATGAAAGAAATATGCTGAAATAAATCATTCTCTCTACTGTTATTCTGACATTTCACATTCTTAAAATAAAGTGGTGTTCCTAACTGACCTAAGACAGGGAATTTTTATTAGGATTAAATGTCAGGAATTGTGAAAAACTAAGTATTTTGCTAAGGTGTATGTAAACTTCCGACTTCAACTGTAGCTTCAGTGAAATGTGTTGTTTTACAGGGTCAGTCATAGTAATACAACACGCCTGGAGCAAATTAGGGACCTGTGCTTTGATGGTCACATCAAAGGATTTTTCACCTTGTCGTCTCAGTTATTCCAACCAGTGACCTTTCGATTACTGGCCCAACAGTCTAACCGCTAGGCTACCTGCCATCCCTAGTATAAATGGTATATGGTGAGATGGAGGAGGCCAGATGGCATTCTGTTCACTGTATCAACAGCATAGATGCCCTAAACAGGGAGAGAGCTGGAGAGATAGAGAATAAAAGAGAGCGCGATAGATAGAGAGAGCGAGAGAAAGATAGGGGTAGAGAGAGCGAGAGAAAGATAGGGGTAGAGAGAGAGAGAGAAAGAGAGGGGTAGAGTGAGATTGAGATAAAGAGAGAGAGAAAGAGGGAAAGAGAGAGAGGGAAAGAGAGAGAGAGAAAGAGAGAGAGAGAAAAAGAGAGAGAGAGCGGTGAGAGAGAAGTGGAGAGACAGAAAAAGAGGTAGAGAGAGATAGATGGTTGCAGAGCCGTTACCTGCAGGACAGAAGCTCCAGCATGAAGGAACTGGAGACCAGACTCCGCTGAGTCGATGCCCCCAGTGGCCAGGATGGGAAAGCCAGGCAGGGTTTTGGCGATGGCGGATACAGCACGCAGGGCGATGGGCCGGATGGCATTTCCTGTAGACAGAAACATAAATGTAGAAACAGTGGCAGAAATCACCATTTACATACATGTATACCTGCGGATGTGTAGGGGCTAGCTAGGGACAGGTCCAATTGTTTTTGTTGATGGACTTGGCTAACGCGTACCTGTATTTTTACTTTTTATTTCACCTTTATTTAACCAGGTAGGGCAGATAAAAACAAGTTCTCATTTACAACTGCGACCTGGCCCAGATAAAGCAAAGCAGTGCGACAAAAACAACACAAAGAAACACAAACAAATGTACAGTCAATAACACAGTAGAAAATTATATGTACAGTGTGTGCAAATGTAGGAGAGTAGGGAGGTAAGGCAATAAATAGGCCACAGAGGCAATATAATTACAAGTTAGCATTAACACTGAAGTTGTAGATGTGTAGATGATGATGTGCAAGTAGAGATACTGGGGTGCAAAAGAGCAAGAGGGTAAGTAATAATATGGGGATGAGATAGTTGGGTGTGCTATTTACAGATTGGCTGTGTACAGGTACAGTGATCGGTAAGCTGCTCTGACAGCTGATGCTTAAAGTTAGAGAGGGAGATATAAGACTCCAGCTTCAGAGATTTTTGCAATTTGTTCCAGTCATTGGCTGCAGAGAACTGGAAGGAAAGGCGGCCAAAGAAAGTGTTGGCTTTGGGGATGACCAGTGAAATATACCTGCTGGAGCGCGTGCTACAGGTGGGTGTTGCTATGATGACCAGTGAGCTGAGATAAGGCGGTGCTTTACCTAGCAAAGACTTATAGATGACCTGGAGCCAGTGGGTTTGGCGACGAATATGTATGTATGCATACAGGTCGCAGTGGTGGGTAGTATATGGGGCTTTGGTGACAAAACGGATGGCACTGTGATAGACTACATCCAGTTCGCTGAGTAGAGTGTCGGAAGGCTATTTTGTAAATGACATCGCCAAAGTCAAGGATCAGTAGGATAGTCGGTTTTACGAGGGTATGTTTGGCAGCATGAGTGAAGGAGGCTTTGTTGCGAAATAGGAAGCCGATTCTAGATTTTATTTTGGATTGAAGATGTTTAATGTGAGTCTGGAAGGAGAGTTTATAGTCTAACTGGAAACCTAGGTATTTTTTTAGTTGTCTACAGAACCGTCCAGAGAAGTGATGCTAGTTGGGTGGGATGGTGCAGGCAGCAATCGGTTGAAGAGCATGCACTTAGTTTTACAAGCATTTAAAAGCAGTTGGAGGCCACGGAAGGAGTGTTGTATTTTCCAAGATGGCATAGCAGTGGGATGTCTGTTTTGATTGTCCTGTCCCGTCCCGTGTAGATATCGTTTTCATCGTATATATTTTTATTATTTTTAATCTAATTTTCCATCTACGGACTGAACATACTCTCCTGCAACCCGCCTCACCCAATGTGGTACGGATCTGCTATTTTTACACTTTTGAACCGGACCCCCTTCAGAAGCTAGCCAGATAACTAGCTACCAGCTAGTAGTCAGTTAGCCACTGCTTGCAGTAATCACCGTGACATATGCCAGCCTCAGCCTGGGAAACTCCTGCCAGCCTTCACAGAGCGATATCTACCCAGAGCATATCAGACTGCTTTTCTCTAACACATCTCCGGAGCTACCTCGAAATAGGCCCATCTTCCGGCTAGCTGAAGAGATCCTTCAAGGAATTCCTGGGCTACAATTACCTCTTTTTCCAATTGGCCTGAACCCTTTGCTGCTGACATGGAGCATCGCCAATCCATCACGACTGGTTTGCCAACGTAACCATTCGAGGAGGTTTCTGTCCCGATGCAAGCACCAATTAGGAGCTAGCCTCGAACTAGGCCCATCTTCCGGCTAGCCGAAGAAATCCATCAGATAATTCCTGGGCTTCAATATGTCTTCTGCCAATTGGCCTGGACCCCTTGCTGCCGACACGGAGCCCCGCCGATCCATTACAACTGGTCTGCCGACGTAACCGTCCGAGGGGGTTTCAACAGGCTCTCCCGTTGCGAGGTCCCCCTGAGGCCCATTTGCTAGCCTGCTGTTATCCCCTGCCTGCTAGCTGTCTGAATCGCCATGTCTCCAGCTCACCGAGCTACTCACTGGACCTTATGATCACTCGGCTACACATGCCTGTCCCTAATGTCAATATGCCTTGTCTATTGCTGTTTTGGTTAGTAATTTTTGTCTTATTTCACTGTAGAGCCTCCAGCCCTGCTCAATATGCCATAGCTAGCCCTTATGTTCCACCCCCAACACATGCTGTGACCTCACCTGGCTTAAAAGGTGCCTCTAGAGACAAAACCTCCCTCATCGTCACCCAATGCCTAGGTTTACCTCCACTGTACTCACATCCTACCATACCCTTGGCTGTACATAATGCCTTGAATCTATTATTCCGTGCCCATAAACCTGCTCCTTTTACTCTCTCTTCCAAACACACTCGATGACCTATTCTTTTAGAGTTTAGCCGTACTCTTATCCTACTCCTCCTCTGTTCCTCTGGTGATGTAGAGGTTAACCCCTGCAACCCCAGCATCACTCCCATTTCCCAGGCGCTGTCATTTGTTGACTTCTGTAACTGAAAAAGCATTGGTTTCATGCATGTTAACATCAGAGGCCACCTCCCTAAGTTTGTTTTGTTCACTGCTTTAGCACACTCCGCCAACCGAGATGTCCTAGCCGTGTCTGAATCCTGGTTAGGAAGGCCACCAAAAATCCCACTGCACTGAGGAAAGGAAACACTGTCACCACCGATAAATCTACAATAATCAATAGTTTCAATAAGCATTTTTCAACGGCTGGCCATGCTTTCCACCTGGCTAACCCTACCCCGGCCAACAGCTCAGCAAACCCTGCAGCAACTTTTTAAAATGATTTTTTTACCTGTATTTAACTACATTTACATTACATTACATTTAAGTCATTTAGCAGACGCTCTTATCCAGAGCGACTTACAAATTGGTGAATTCACCTTCTGACATCAGTGGAACAGCCACTTTACAATAGTGCATCTAAATCATTTAAGGGGGGTGAGAAGGATTGCTTTATCCTATCCTAGGTATTCCTTGAAGAGGTGGGGTTTCAGGTGTCTCCGGAAGGTGGTGATTGACTCCGCTGTCCTGGCGTCGTGAGGGAGTTTGTTCCACCATTGGGGGCCAGAGCAGCGAACAGTTTTGACTGGGCTGAGCGGGAACTGTACTTCCTCAGTGGTAGGGAGGCGAGCAGGCCAGAGGTGGATGAACGCAGTGCCCTTGTTTGGGTGTAGGGCCTGATCAGAGCCTGGAGGTACTGCGGTGCCGTTCCCCTCACAGCTCCGTAGCCAAGCACCATGGTCTTGTAGCGGATGCGAGCTTCAACTGGAAGCCAGTGGAGAGAGCGGAGGAGCGGGGTGACGTGAGAGAACTTGGGAAGGTTGAACACCAGACGGGCTGCGGCGTTCTGGATGAGTTGTAGGGGTTTAATGGCACAGGCAGGGAGCCCAGCCAACAGCGAGTTGCAGTAATCCAGACGGGAGATGACAAGTGCCTGGATTAGGACCTGCGCCGCTTCCTGTGTGAGGCAGGGGCGTACTCTGCGGATGTTGTAGAGCATGAACCTACAGGAACGGGCCACCGCCTTGATGTTAGTTGAGAACGACAGGGTGTTGTCCAGGATCACGCCAAGGTTCTTAGCGCTCTGGGAGGAGGAAACAATGGAGTTGTCAACCGTGATGGCGAGATCATGGAACGGGCAGTCCTTCCCCGGGAGGGAAGTGAGTTAAGTAGGCAAGTGAGTTAAGTGGCAAGTGGCAAGTGAGTTAAGAACAAATTCCTATTTTCAATGACGGCCTAGGAACAGTGGGTTAACTGCCTGTTCAGCGGCAGAACGAGAGATTTGTACCTTGTCAGCTCGGGGATTTGAACTTGCAACGTTCCGGGTACTAGTCCAACGCTCTAACCACTAGGCTTACCTGCCCAAGCCACCCCCGCTTCCCCTTCACCCAAATCCAGACAGCTGATGTTCTGAAAGAGCTGCAAAATCTGGATTCCTACAAATCAGCTGGGCTAGACAATCTGGACCCTTGCTTCCTAAAATTATCTGTTAAATTGTTGCAACCCCTATTACCAGCCTATCCAACCTCTCTTTCGTATCGTCTGAGATCCCCAAAGATTGGAAAGCTGCCGCAGTCATCCCCCTCTTCAAAGGGGGAGACACTCTAGACCCAAACTGTTATAGACATATATCCATCCTGCCCTGCCTTTCTAAAATCTTCGAAAGCCAAGTTATCAAACAGATCACCGACCATTTCGAATCGCAACGTACCTTCTCCACTATGCAATCTGGTTTCCGAGCTGGTCATGGGTGCACCTCAGCCGCGCTCAAGGTCCTAAACGATATCATAACCGCCATAGATAAAAGACAGTACTGTGCAGCTGTCTTCATTGACCTGTCCAAGGCTTTCGACTCTGTCAATCAACACATTCTTATCGGCAGACTAAATAGCCTTGCCTTCTCAAATGACTGCCTCGTCTGGTTCACCAACTACTTCTCTGCTAGAGTTCAGTGTGTTAAATCGGAGGGCCTGTTGTCCGGACCTCTGGCAGTCTCTATAGGGGTGCCACAGAGTTCAATTTCTCGGGCCGACTCTTTTCTCTGTATATATCAATGATGTCGATCTTGCTGCTGGTGATTCTCTGATCCACCTCTACGTAGATGACACCATTCTGTATACACCTGGCCCTTCTTTGGACACTGTGCTAACAAAACTCCAAACAAGCTGGTTTTTGTGCTGGTCAGGGGCAGTCAAGTCTGGGGTGAACCAAGGGCTATATCTGTTCTTAGTTCTACATTTTTTGAATGGGGCATGCTTACTTAAGATGGTGAGGAAAGCACTTTTGAAGAGCAAACAGGCATCTTCTACTGACGGAATGAGGTCAATATCCCTCCAGGATACCGGGCCAAGTCGATTAGAAAGGACTGCTCGCTGAAGAGTTTTAGGGAACGTTTTTGACAGTGATGAGGGGTGGTCGTTTGACCACGGACTCATTACGCACACAGGCAATAAGGCAGTGATCGCTGAGATCCTGGCTGAAGACAGCAGAGGTGTAATTAGAGGGCAAGTTGGTCAGGATGATATCTATGAGGGTACCCGAGTTTACGGATTTGGGGTTGTACCTGGTAGGTTCCTTGATAATTTGTGTGAGATTGAGGGCATCTAGTTTATATTGTAGGACGGTCGGGGTGCTAAGAATGTCCCAGTTTAGGTAACCTAACAGTACGAACTCTGAAGATAGATGGGGGGCGATCACTTCATATATGGTGTCCAGGGCACAGCTGGGGGCTGAAGTGGGTCAATAACAAGCGACAACGGGGAGAGAATTGTTTCTGGAAAGGTTAATTTGAAATAAGTAGAAGCTCTAATTGTTTGGGCACAGACCTGGATAGTATGACAGAACTATGCAGTCTAACTCTGCAGTAGATTGCAACTCCGCCCCCTTTGGCAGTTCTATCTTGTTCTGAAAATTCCAGGATTCAGACACGGCTAGGACATCCGGGTTGTTGGAGTGTGCTAAAACAGTGAATGAAACAGGGAGGAGTCTTCTAATGTTAACATGCATGAAACCAAGGCTTTTACAGTTACAGAAGTCAACAAATGACAGCGCCTGGGGAATGAGAGTGATGCTGGGGGCTGCAGGGCCTGGGTTAACCTCTACATCTCCAGAGGAACAGTAGGATAAGGGTAAGAGGCTATAAAAACTGGTTGTCTAGTGCGTTCGGAACAGGGAGTAAAAGGAGCAGGTTTCTGGGCGCGAAATAATAGATTCAAGGCATAATGTACAGACAAAGGTATGGTAGGATGTGAGTACAGTGGAGGTAAACCTAGGCATTGAGTGACGATGAGAGAGGTTTTGTCTCTAGAGGCACCATTTAAGCCAGGTGAGGTCACCGCATGTGTGGGGGTACCGGTACGCGTTAGCCAAGTCCAACAAAAGGGCTAGCTATGGCATATTGAGCAGGGCTGGAGGCTTTACCGTGAAATAAGACAATAATCACTATCCAAAACAGCAGTAGACAAGGCATATTGACATTAGGGAGAGGCATGTGTAGCCGAGTGATCATAGGGTCCAGTGAGTAGCTAGGCGAGCTGGAGTCACGGCGATTCAAACAGCTAGCAGGCCAGGGCTGGCAGGCTAATAGATGGGCCTGCGGGGGACGTCGCAACGGAAGAGCCTGTAGAAACGCCCTCAGATGGTTATGCCGGCGTGGATCGGCGGGGCACCGTGTCGGCAGTAACGTGGTCCAGGCCAATTGGCAAAAGAGGTATTGTAGCCCAGGAATTGGCTGATGGAATCTCTTGAGGCTAGCTCCAGGCTAACTGGTGCTCGCATTGGGACAGAGACATTAGCCAGGAGTAGCCACTCGGATAGCAGCTAGCTAGCTGCGATGAAGGTTCAGAGCTAACAGTAGGAATACGGAGATGTGGTAGAGAAAAGCAGTCCGATATGCTCTGGGTAGATATCGTGCTGTGTAGGCTGGCAGGAGTTGACCGGGCTGAGGCTGGCTGTTGTCCAAGTTAACGATGATGACCACTAGCAGTGGCTAACTGACTACTAGCTAGTAGCTAGTTAGCTGGCTAGCTACTGATGGGGGTTCCTGTTCTAATGTGTAAAAAATAGCAGATCCGTACCACAATGGGTGAGGCGGGTTTGCTGAGGAGTATGTTCAGTCCGTAGATGGAAATTGAGATTAAAAATATATGCGAAATATATACGAAGCAAACAATATATACACTGGATGGGACAAGACAAGACAAAAACAGCCACCCGACTGCTACGCCATCTTGGAAAATGAGATTAGTTCACCATAAGTGACAAGACTACAAGCAAGAGGGAAAATAAGAGTGAGGATAGGGAATCAGAAAGGCCTGTATTGCACCAACTGTCTTTTGAAATATGGAGGGAAGTGAATATCTTGTAATTTAATTTATCTTCCCAGGGTATTACATTAATACAGACTGTTACGGGTACTACAGGGTGCCGTTGCAATCTCTCCCTCTCTGTATGTCTCTCGCTCTGTATGTCACTCCCCACCTCTCCATTCCTCACTATCGCTCTCTCTGTCTCCCTGCCTCTCTCCTTGTGGCCTAGCATAGCACGGGACATTCTAGTCTCCCCTACTCATCTCTCACTCTATCGCTCACTCTCTCCGTGGCCTACCACAGTGCAGGACGTTCCAGTCTCTGGATCTAAATAAGTGTAGACAATGTCTGTCTCTGATCAATGGGAGAAAAGCCTGCCTGCTAAATGAGGTTAAATCTAATGTGATAAACTGCTCCATCTGTCAGTGGGATTGGACTGGAGGCTTTAATTCATTCAGGAGGTGGGAGAGACAGGTAAATAAACGAGGGGTGTAACATTAGAAGATGCATGAAGAGCGGAGCTTTCTAGGGCTTTGACAGGCTGGGAGAAGAAAATACTTCTTGTTTTTTCTTTTAGTCAGACTTCTTAATGACAGTATAGGGGTAATTCATGGATATGGTTGTGTTGTTGTCTTCCACGTGTGGCTGACTGATGCCCTTTAATGTGTGCAGGCATCTGTAAATAGCAGAAGTTCAAGCGAGAACTTCATATCTCAAGTTGTGCACGTTAACACAGTCTGCATGATCCTATATGTTTCTATGACTGTATTTATGGTTTCTGAGACCTCTGTCTTTCCATCAAGTCTCCTCTGGTAACATCCACCAAATACTGCTGTCCTCTTGTATTGTAGTATCCTCCTCATGCTCCTTTCCACAACAAACCATAGCTAACCCACTACCTCCTATCCCTTCAATAATACCCCCATACTTTCACCACAACATTAGATTGCAAATCAATTGTAACAGCCAAATCAGCTCATGTTTGGCGTATATTTGGTTTGGAAGGCTGTTCATGCGAATCTGTAATGAGTTATTGCTATATACCGTGTCCCAAATTGCACCCTATTCCCTATACAGGGTAGGGGAGCAAAGTGTTCCATGTAATCCGTTAGATGTAACTGATTACAAAAAAACTAACTTGAATCCGTTACCATCAGAAATATTGTAATCAGATTACATATACTTTTGAAAAAATAGATGATTACTTCTAGGACTACTTTTAAATTCAAAATTATTTGTCACCTTTCAGCTTTCTCAAAGACATTCAAATCAGCACTGAAAAAAGGCAAAAGTTTAAGTTTGTTCCACCTGAGCAAGTCTGACCACAAATCAGAGACCAATATGATGACACCAAAGTTGATTGCGGCATAAGAGCAAGAATAGGCTGTCCACGCTGTCTTCCAATGGTGCAAATGCTGTTGGAATCCAAAGATTATCCAACTTCCATAAAGGCTTGGAGGTAAGAACGACAGCAGTGGTGGAGCCAGACCCAGCCAATCAGAATGAGTTTCCCCCACTAAAGGGCATTATTACAGACAGAAATACTCCTCAGTTTCATCAGCTGTCTGGGTGGCTGGTCTCAGATGATCCCACAGGTAAAGAAGCCGGACGTGGAGGTCCTGGATTGGCATGGTTACATGTTGTCTGCGGTTGTGAGGCCGGTTGGACGTACTGCCAAATTCTCTTAAAAGACGTTGCGGCTTATGATAGAGAGTAACATTAAATTATCTGCCAACAGTTCTGGTGGACATTCCTGCAGTCAGCATGCTAATTGCACACACCCTCAAAACTTGAGACATTTGTGGCATTGTGTTGTGTGACAAAACTGCACATTGTGGCCTTTTATTGTCCCCAGCACAAGGTGCACCTGTGTAATGACCATGCTGTTTAATTAGCTTATTGATATGCCACACCTGTCAGGTGGATGGATTATCTTGGCAAAGGAGAAATGTTCACTCACAGGTATGTAAAGAAATGTGTGCACAAAAGAGAAATACGTTTTGTGTGTATGGAAAAATTCTGGGATATTTTCTTTCAGCTCATGAAACATGGGACCAACAATTTATATGTTGCGTTTATATTTTTGTTCAGTACAACTATTTGCGCCTTATGAATTGTGGTTGTTGTGGACAAATTAATGTGTGTGTTTTAACCCAATAATGGTTGAATTCCATACTGTCACTTGTCCACTCAAGCTTAACATTGTTGTCATCTATCGCACACCAGGTGCCCTGGGAAAGTTCCTCAATGAGCTCGACACCTTGATTAGCTAATTTCTTGACGATGGCTCACCACTCTTCGTACTTGACGACTTCAACCTCTCGATGTCGGTCTTCCATTAATTTCTTTCCAACTCTCTCTTTACCCTCCTCACCATTTCCCAATCCCCTACAACTCACAAGGCAGGCAATATGCTTTACCTCATCTTTACTCGAGACTGTTCCCCTACTAATTTCACTGCAACCCCCCTCCAGGTCTCTGATCACTACTTTGTTTAATTTTCTGTCTTCTTTCGTCCAACCCTAGTCACTCAGCCGCTACCCAGATGGTCATGCGCAGTCACAATCTTCTCTATCCCTCCCACTACTCCTCTAATATCCTATCATCGCTACCTTCTGCTAAATCCTTCTCCCTCCTGTCTCCTGATTCTGCCTTTTCGACCCTACTCTCCTCCCTTTCCGCATCCTATGACTCACACTGTCCGGTTTGTTCCCGGTCGGCTTGACCCTCCCCTCCTGCTCGCTGGCTGAGTGACTCATTGAGAGCTGCGGGCAGCTGAGCGATAATGGAGGAAAACTAAACTTTCAGAGGACCTATCATCCTTTCACTCCCTCCTTTCTGCCTTCTCTTCATCTGTATCCACTGCTAAAGCCACTTATTATAACTGTAAGTGTCAAGCTTCTGTCTCTAACCCCAGAAAAGTATTTTCCACCTTCTGTCTCTAACCCTAGGAAACCCTTTTCCACCTTCTGCCTCTAACGCTAGGAAACCCTTTTCCACCTTCTGCCTCTAACCCTAGGAAACCCTTTTCCACCTTCTGCCTCTAACCCTAGGAAACCCTTTTCCACCTTCTGCCTCTAACCCTAGGAAACCCTTTTCCACCTTCTGTCTCTAACCCTAGGAAAGCCTTTTTCACCTTCTGCATCTAACCCTAGGAAACCCTTTTCCACCTTCTGTCTCTAACCCTAGGAAACCCTTTTCCACCTTCTGCCTCTAACGCTAGGAAACCCTTTTCCACCTTCTGTCTCTAACCCCAGGAAACCCTTTTCCACCTTCTGCCTCTAACCCCAGGAAAGTCTTTTCCACCTTCTGCCTCTAACCCTAGGAAACCCTTTTCCACCTTCTGCCTCTAACCCTAGGAAATGCTTTTCCACTTCTGCCTCGAACCCTAGGGAACCCTTTTCCACCTTCTGCCTCTAACCCTAGGAAACGCTTTTCCACCTTCTGTCTCTAACCCTAGGAAACCCTTTTCCACCTTCTGCCTCTAACCCTAGGAAACCCTTTTCCACCTTCTGCCTCTAACCCTAGGAAATGCTTTTCCACTTCTGCCTCGAACCCTAGGAAACCCTTTTCCACCTTCTGCCTCTAAACCCAGGAAAGTATTTTCCACCTTCTGCCTCTAACCCTAGGAAACCCTTTTCCACCTTCTGCCTCTAACCCTAGGAAACCCTTTTCCACCTTCTGCCTCTAACCCTAGGAAACGCTTTTCCACCTTCTGTCTCTAACCCTAGGAAACCCTTTTCCATCTTCTGCCTCTAACCCTAGGAAACCCTTTTCCACCTTCTGCCTCTAACCCTAGGAAACCCTTTTCCATCTTCTGCCTCTAACCATAGGAAACCCTTTTCCACCTTCTGTCTCTAACCCCAGGAAACCCTTTTCCACCGTCTGCCTCTAACCCCAGGAAAGTCTTTTCCACCTTCTGCCTCTAACCCTAGGAAACCCTTTTCCACCTTCTGCCTCTAACCCTAGGAAACGCTTTACCACTTCTGCCTCGAACCCTAGGAAACCCTTTTCCACCTTCTGCCTCTAACCCTAGGAAACGCTTTTCCACCTTCTGTCTCTAACCCTAGGAAACCCTTTTCCACCTTCTGCCTCTAACCCTAGGAAACCCTTTTCCACCTTCTGCCTCTAACCCTAGGAAACCCTTTTCCACCTTCTGCCTCTAACCCTAGGAAACCCTTTTCCACCTTCTGTCTCTAACCCTAGGAAAGCCTTTTTCACCTTCTGCATCTAACCCTAGGAAACCCTTTTCCACCTTCTGTCTCTAACCCTAGGAAACCCTTTTCCACCTTCTGCCTCTAACGCTAGGAAACCCTTTTCCACCTTCTGTCTCTAACCCCAGGAAACCCTTTTCCACCTTCTGCCTCTAACCCCAGGAAAGTCTTTTCCACCTTCTGCCTCTAACCCTAGGAAACCCTTTTCCACCTTCTGCCTCTAACCCTAGGAAATGCTTTTCCACTTCTGCCTCGAACCCTAGGGAACCCTTTTCCACCTTCTGCCTCTAACCCTAGGAAACGCTTTTCCACCTTCTGTCTCTAACCCTAGGAAACCCTTTTCCACCTTCTGCCTCTAACCCTAGGAAACCCTTTTCCACCTTCTGCCTCTAACCCTAGGAAATGCTTTTCCACTTCTGCCTCGAACCCTAGGAAACCCTTTTCCACCTTCTGCCTCTAACCCCAGGAAAGTATTTTCCACCTTCTGCCTCTAACCCTAGGAAACCCTTTTCCACCTTCTGCCTCTAACCCTAGGAAACCCTTTTCCACCTTCTGCCTCTAACCCTAGGAAACGCTTTTCCACCTTCTGTCTCTAACCCTAGGAAACCCTTTTCCATCTTCTGCCTCTAACCCTAGGAAACCCTTTTCCACCTTCTGCCTCTAACCCTAGGAAACCCTTTTCCATCTTCTGCCTCTAACCATAGGAAACCCTTTTCCACCTTCTGTCTCTAACCCCAGGAAACCCTTTTCCACCGTCTGCCTCTAACCCCAGGAAAGTCTTTTCCACCTTCTGCCTCTAACCCTAGGAAACCCTTTTCCACCTTCTGCCTCTAACCCTAGGAAACGCTTTACCACTTCTGCCTCGAACCCTAGGAAACCCTTTTCCACCTTCTGCCTCTAACCCTAGGAAACGCTTTTCCACCTTCTGTCTCTAACCCTAGGAAACCCTTTTCCACCTTCTGCCTCTAACCCTAGGAAACCCTTTTCCACCTTCTGCCTCTAACCCTAGGAAACCCTTTTCCACCTTCTGCCTCTAACCCTAGGAAACCCTTTTCCATCTTCTGCCTCGAACCCTAGGAAACCCTTTTCCACCTTCTGCCTCTAACCCTAGGAAACCCTTTTCCACCTTCTGCCTCTAACCCTAGGAAACCCTTTTCCACCTTCTGCCTCTAACCCTAGGAAACCCTTTTCCAACTTCTGCCTCTAACCCTAGGAAACGCTTTTCCACTTCTGCCTCTAACCCTAGGAAACCCTTTCCACCTTCTGCCTCTAACCCTAGGAAACCCTTTTCCACCTTCTGCCTCTAACCCTAGGAAACGCTTTTCCACCTTCTGCCTCTAACCCTAGGAAACCCTTTTCCACCTTCTGTCTCTAACCCTAGGAAACGCTTTACCACTTCTGCCTCGAACCCTAGGAAACCCTTTTCCACCTTCTGCCTCTAACCCTAGGAAACGCTTTTCCACCTTCTGTCTCTAACCCTAGGAAACACTTTTCCACCTTCTGCTTCTAACCCTAGGAAACGCTTTTCCACCTTCTGTCTCTAACCCTAGGAAACCCCTTTCCACCTTCTGCCTCTAACCCTAGGAAACCCTTTTCCACCTTCTGCTTCTAACCCTAGGAAACGCTTTTCCACCTTCTGTCTCTAACCCTAGGAAACCCTTTTCCATCTTCTGCCTCTAACCCTAGGAAACCCTTTTCCACCTTCTGCCTCTAACCCTAGGAAACCCTTTTCCATCTTCTGCCTCTAACCCTAGGAAACCCTTTTCCACCTTCTGTCTCTAACCCCAGGAAACCCTTTTCCACCGTCTGCCTCTAACCCCAGGAAAGTCTTTTCCACCTTCTGCCTCTAACCCTAGGAAACCCTTTTCCACCTTCTGCCTCTAACCCTAGGAAACGCTTTACCACTTCTGCCTCGAACCCTAGGAAACCCTTTTCCACCTTCTGCCTCTAACCCTAGGAAACGCTTTTCCACCTTCTGTCTCTAACCCTAGGAAACCCTTTTCCACCTTCTGCCTCTAACCCTAGGAAACCCTTTTCCACCTTCTGCCTCTAACCCTAGGAAACCCCTTTCCACCTTCTGCCTCTAACCCTAGGAAACCCTTTTCCACCTTCTGCCTCTAACCCTAGGAAACCCTTTTCCAACTTCTGCCTCTAACCCTAGGAAACACTTTTCCACTTCTGCCTCTAACCCTAGGAAACCCTTTTCCACCTTCTGCCTCTAACCCTAGGAAACCCTTTTCCACCTTCTGCCTCTAACCCTAGGAAACGCTTTTCCACCTTCTGCCTCTAACCCTAGGAAACCCTTTTCCACCTTCTGTCTCTAACCCTAGGAAACGCTTTACCACTTCTGCCTCGAACCCTAGGAAACCCTTTTCCACCTTCTGCCTCTAACCCTAGGAAACGCTTTTCCACCTTCTGTCTCTAACCCTAGGAAACCCTTTTCCACCTTCTGCTTCTAACCCTAGGAAACCCTTTTCCAACTTCTGCCTCTAACCCTAGGAAACCCTTTTCCACCTTCTGCCTCTAACCCTAGGAAACCCCTTTCCACCTTCTGCCTCTAAATCTAGGAAACCCTTTTCCACCTTCTGCCTCTAACCCTAGGAAACCCTGTTCCACCTTCTGCCTCGAACCCTAGGAAACCCTTTTCCACCTTCTGCCTCTAACCCTAGGAAACCCTTTTCCAACTTCTGCCTCTAACCCTAGGAAACCCTTTTCCACCTTCTGCCTCTAACCCTAGGAAACCCTTTTCCACCTTCTGCCTCTAACCCTAGGAAACCCTTTTCCATCTTCTGCCTCTAACCCTAGGAAACCCTTTTCCACCTTCTGCCTCTAACCCTAGGAAAAACGCTTTTCCACCTTCTGCTTCTAACCCTAGGAAACCCTTTTCCACCTTCTGTCTCTAACCCTAGGAAACCCTTTTCCACCTTCTGCCTCTAACCATAGGAAACCCTTTTCCACCTTCTGCCTCTAACCGTAGGAAAGTCTTTTCCACCTTCTGTCTCTAACCCTAGGAAACCGTTTTCCACCTTCTGCCTCTAACCCTAGGAAACCCTTTTCCACCTTCTGCCTCTAACCCTAGGAAACCCTTTTCCACCTTCTGCCTCTAACCCTAGGAAACCCTTTTCCACCTTCTGCCTCTAACCCTAGGAAACCCCTTTCCACCTTCTGCCTCTAACCCTAGGAAACCCTTTTCCACCTTCTGCCTCTAACCCTAGGAAACCCTTTTCCAACTTCTGCCTCTAACCCTAGGAAACACTTTTCCACTTCTGCCTCTAACCCTAGGAAACCCTTTTCCACCTTCTGCCTCTAACCCTAGGAAACCCTTTTCCACCTTCTGCCTCTAACCCTAGGAAACGCTTTTCCACCTTCTGCCTCTAACCCTAGGAAACCCTTTTCCACCTTCTGTCTCTAACCCTAGGAAACGCTTTACCACTTCTGCCTCGAACCCTAGGAAACCCTTTTCCACCTTCTGCCTCTAACCCTAGGAAACGCTTTTCCACCTTCTGTCTCTAACCCTAGGAAACCCTTTTCCACCTTCTGCTTCTAACCCTAGGAAACGCTTTTCCACCTTCTGTCTCTAACCCTAGGAAACCCTTTTCCACCTTCTGCCTCTAACCCTAGGAAACCCTTTTCCACCTTCTGCCTCTAACCCTAGGAAACCCTTTTCCACCTTCTGCATCTAACCCTAGGAAACCCTTTTCCAACTTCTGCCTCTAACCCTAGGAAACCCTTTTCCACCTTCTGCCTCTAACCCTAGGAAACCCCTTTCCACCTTCTGCCTCGAACCCTAGGAAACCCTTTTCCACCTTCTGCCTCTAACCCTAGGAAACCCTTTTCCACCTTCTGCCTCTAACCCTAGGAAACCCTTTTCCACCTTCTGCCTCTAACCCTAGGAAACCCTTTTCCACCTTCTGCCTCTAACCCTAGGAAACCCTTTTCCATCTTCTGCCTCTAACCCTAGGAAACCCTTTTCCACCTTCTGCCTCTAACCCTAGGAAAAACGCTTTTCCACCTTCTGCTTCTAACCCTAGGAAACCCTTTTCCACCTTCTGTCTCTAACCCTAGGAAACCCTTTTCCACCTTCTGCCTCTAACCATAGGAAACCCTTTTCCACCTTCTGCCTCTAACCGTAGGAAAGTCTTTTCCACCTTCTGTCTCTAACCCTAGGAAACCGTTTTCCACCTTCTGCCTCTAACCCTAGGAAAGCCTTTTCCACCTTCTGCCTCTAACCCTAGGAAACCCTTTTCCACCTTCTGCCTCTAACCCTAGGAAACCCTTTTCCACCTTCTGCCTCTAACCCTAGGAAACCCTTTTCCACATTCTGCCTCTAACCCTAGGAAAGTCTTTTCCACCTTCTGCCTCTAACCATAGGAAACCCTTTTCCACCTTCTGCCTCCACCCCAACCCTCCTTCTCTGCGGACGACTGTGTCAACCACTTTGAAAAGAAAGTTGACGACATTCGCTTCTCATTCACTCAGCCTAGAGACCACCGGTCCCACTCACACAGAACTACCCTATGCCTTGACC
Organism: Oncorhynchus masou masou; assembly: GCF_036934945.1. Lineage (NCBI taxonomy): Eukaryota > Metazoa > Chordata > Actinopteri > Salmoniformes > Salmonidae > Oncorhynchus > Oncorhynchus masou. Next base: position 47,667,415 of record NC_088241.1, on the reverse strand, counting down.
TCTTTCTCCCCTCTCCAGATGAAATCCTGCGACAAGTGAGGTCTGGCCACTCGACAACCTGCCCACTCGACCCCGACCTTCTCCCATTCTTCACTTCCCTCATCAACTCATCCTTGACCACTGGCTGTGTCCCCTCTGACTTCAGAATGGGTAGAGTCGCTCCCCTCCTCTAGAAAACCAACAATCGACTCATCTGATGTCAGAAACTATAGACCTGTATCCCTTCTTTATTTTCTTTCCAAAACACTTGAGCGTGCTGTCTCTGATCAACTCTTGTTATCTCTCTCAGAAAGATCTTCTTAACCCTAACCAGAAGCTTCAAGACGGGTCACTCAACCCAGACTGCTCTCCTCTGTGTCACGGAGGCTCTCCGCACTGGCAAAGCTGACTCTCTCTCTTATTTTCTCATCCTCCTAGATCTATCCGATGCCTTTGATTCAGTGAACCATCATATCCTCTTCTCCACCCTCTCTGGGCTGGGCGTCTCAGGCTCTGCACACTCTTGGATTGCATCCACTCCTACCAGTTGGCGTGGAGAGGATCTGTGTAAGCACCACGTACTGTCCCTACTGGTGTCCCCCAGGACTTGGTTCTAGGCCCACTCCTCTTCTCTCAATACACCAAGTCACTCAGCTCCGTCATATCCTCACATGGTCACGTCTTTAATTCCTATGCAGATGACATCCAACTACTTCCTTCCTCTCTTCTGACACCCAGGTGGCGACATGCATCTATCCGTGCCTGGCAGACATCTCAGCTTGGATGTCAGCCCACCATATCAATCTCAACCTCGACAAGGAGCTGCTCTTCCTCCCGGGGAAGGCCTGCCCACTCAAAGGTGTTTTCATCAGGGTTGCCAACTCCACAGCGTTGCCCTCCCAGAGTGCAAAGAACCTTGGACCGTGAAGAACACCCTGTCTTTCTCTGCAAACATAAAATTACTGACTCGCTCCTGCAGGTTCATGCTGTACAACATCCGTAGAGTACGACCTCACCTCGCACAGGAAGTAGCACAGGTCCTAATCCAGGCACTTGTCATCTCCCATCTGGACTACTGCAATATGCAGTTGGCTGGGCTCCCCGCTTATCCCATCTCACCCCACTCCTCCATACACTACATTGGCTTCCAGTCGAAGCTCGCAGTACAAGACCATGGCGCTTGCCTACAGTGCAGCAAGAGGAACTGCCCTTCCCTACCTTCAGGCTATGCTCAAACCACCTCTGGTCTCTTGGCCCCCAGGTCTCTCAGCTCCCGCTCAGCCCAGTCCAAACGCTTCTCTGTCCTGGCACCTGAAACCCTACCCCTTCGAAGAGTATCGTAAAATGATCCCCCCACCCCCCAAAAAAATGTATAAATAAAAAATAAATACAAAAGTTCCAGAACCAACACTTGCCTTTGATATGTGTTTGTCCCACCTAGCTATCTTAAGATGAATGTACTAATTGTACGTTTCTCGGGATAAGAGGGTCTTCTAAATGACAAAAATGGTTTAAGCTGCCTATTCATCATTGTTTTTGCGACCAGTGAACAGCCAGTGAAAATGTGCAAGCTGGCATTTATTGAGATGACTCATGTACTGGAGGCAGCTCTGCAGAGTGGTCACAAGCTGGTACAGCCACAAAGTCATTTTGAAGCTAACCCTAACCACACTGTTAACTCCAATTCCTAACATTAACCTTAAATTAAGACAAAAAAGCACATTTTTGTTTTCATGAATTTTTACGAAATAGCCAATCTCGACTTTGCAGCTGGCCCATCTAGCGGAAGCTGCTCAGTTCTGCCTCCAGGGCAAGACTCATGGCAATAAATGTCAACTTGCGAAAAATGCGCTCTTGCAAAACCTGCATAGTGTGAATCCCAGTCTATGGAATAAAAGTTTGAGGGAGTTCCTCCCTTCGAAACTCCTCCATGGTATTGTGCTCCAAACTGTCTTCGTGCTGATACATTTTTCTTCCCCTAACGGACACATGCTCAAACACATGCTCAAACTCTCACACTTAAAGAGCTGCAAATTATCGCGATATCAAAGTGTCACCAACAAAAATGTAAACAATAGGCCTACAGCAAATGCAGCATATGGCATTTCCTCACATGCTAATAACACCTTTCAGTAGTGCTCAAAGCATGCCATTCCACGAGAGCAGCATTTCTTTTTCAACTCGAAGCAATGAGCCCAATCAGTCCTACATGACAACAAAATCATAAACAACAGGGTAGGCTAAATAAGTACTTCGTTTTTGGGTTATGCAAAGGTAATACAATTTGACTAATCTATATTTTCAAGTCCTAGTCTTGAAGATCAATGGGTATAACATTAATTGAAATATATAGCCTAATCATAGTATTATCTGTAGTAGAAAGCAATGGGTTAGAATAAGCCTACATAACCAAACCTTAAAGTAAAATGCAACATCCATTTATGGCCAACTATGTAAACTCTAACATTGATTTATCCTGCAATGGATGCTGTTCAAATTGGTAATATTCCTAATGCCTCTTAAAGGGACAGTAATCTAAAAGTAACTGAAAGTAATCAGATTACATTACTGCTTATGGATAATACAAAAGTTATGTTAGTGATAAAAAAAATGTGGACAGGTAACTAGTAACTGTAACAGATTACTTTTAGAAAGTACCTACCCAACCCAGTCCCTATGTTGTCAAATGAAACGTGTCTACAACATTCATATCTTATATTCTGAGAACATGGCAACCATTTCCTGTGTATGTTTGGTGGGACATTGATGGAATACTCTCCTAACCCCCCCAAAAAAACTGGACACAGGAATGTTCTTGCAACCTCCCATAAGATGCACCTAGAACATTAATGTTGTATATTCTGATATTCTTATATTCTATATAAGTTCTGTTTGACATTAAGGTAATGTTCTCCTAACTTTAACACCAAAACAGGCTGAAAAAAAGTTCTCAAATGTTTTTTTCTAAATTAGAATGTTCCCCTAACTAACAGAAAACTGGACACTCAAACATTAGGGGAACATTATGTGTAACATTACAAAAACGTTCTCTCTGTAGCTGGGATGGTGCTATTTGGGACGCCGCTATAGACATGGTGGCTGGAGAGCGTCAGCATGGCTTCAGCCAAGTTAAAGAGACTGTTGTCAAAGAGACTGCTGTGAAAGAGACTGCTGTGAAAGAGACTGTTGTCAGCGCCAATATGACATGCTTTTCAGGCTAATCCAGCCAGCTGCCTGGGCCATATGAGCGTTATGGATTACAAAAAGCTTGTCCGCTCCTCTTTCTCTCAGTCTCTCTTTCTCCCTAACCAGCTCTCTACCCCACCGTCCCTGTCTCTCTCTCTCCTTTCCTCTCTCTTTCTCTATCCCTCCCCCTTTCTCTCCCTCTCTCCTTCCCCCCTCTCTCCTCCGCTCTCAGACCATCTCACCTCGGCGGAGCGACATATTCATCTCCCTGAACACCATTCAACACTGTATCCCATCAAAACGCAACCTGACGCCACCTAAAGCCACCTAATCTACTCAGGCAAATCACAGTCAACTTAGCCTAGAGGGAGTGAGTCAGGGAGGGAGAGCAGCACCGCACACTGCTGTGAGTATTATGTTGGGTGACACTCACAACAACATACGCCTCAGGAATTTATTTGCCAGCGCAAATCACTTTCCAGATGAGACGCCTGGTCTTTGTCTGTGGGGTTAGTGGAGCCTTTCATTGTATTAGTAATGGATGAGCAGAAAGGGGCTGGAGGATTCAACACTCACACTACTGACTCCACAGGTCCAGCTTCTCTGATACCCTGGTGTGTGTGTGTGTGTATGTGAATGTGCGTGTTTGTGTGTCTTTAAGTGCATGTGTGTTTTGCCAAGACTTAAAGCCTGGTCTCTCACTGCTTTTCCAATCTGACAAAAGACCAGCATCCTGAACATTGTTCCTATTGTTTCACACCTTATTGCTTGTCCTTCACAACGCACAGCTCCTGTTGTCATGGCCCTCCTCTCCTCCCCTCGCCATCTCTCTCCAGTGAAGCGACAGGTCCTGTTGTTTCTGAACAACACATCTTTCTCTGGGTCATCCTCCTCATCATTGGGCTTCTGACAACCCGTCTGTCTGTCCAACATCAGGGTATGTTGTGTCAGCCATACACACATACAGAAACACATAAACATCTGTTCAACACAGCCTTTTGCATCAGCTCAGAAACAGCCATAGCCACAATGCGTGTTTTCCCGTATGGACAGCTAGAATACACAGTTACTGCAGCAAGCTGAAGCTTCTCTCTCTCTCTCTCTCTCTCTCTCGATCTACTCTTTCTCTCGAACTACTCTTTCACTCTCCCTCTACACACTACCAGTCAAAGGTTTTAGATCACCTATTCATTTTTCATTTTTACTATTTTCTACATTGTAGGAGAATAGTAAAGACATCAACTATGTAATACCATATATGGAATCATGTAGTAACCAAAAAAGTGTTACACAAATCTATCTAAATATATTTTATATTTGAGATTCTTCAAATAGCTACCCTTTGCCTTGACAAATTTGCACGCTCTTGGCATTCTCTCAACCAGCTTCATGAGGAAGTCACCTGGAATGCATTTCAATTAACTGGTGTGTCTTCTTAAAAGTTCATTTGTGGAATTTCTTTCCTTCGTAATGCGTTTGAGACAATTAGTTGTGTTGTGACAAAGTATGGGGGTATACTGAAGATAGCCCTATTTGGTAAAAGACCAAGTCCATATTATGGCAAGAACAACTCAAAAAAGCAAAGAGAAACGACAGTCCATCATTACTTTAAGACATGAAGGTCAATCAATCCGGAAAAAGCATGGAGGAGGAGGTGTTATGGTGTGGGGGTGCTTTGATGGTGACATTGTCTGTGATTCATTTAGAATTCAAGGCACACTTAACCTCTTGAAACTCCCCATCCCGGATCCGGGATTGTGACTAAGCCTCAGGCTCATTAGCATAACGCAACGTTAACGATTTCTGAAAATCGCAAATAAAATTAAAATAATGCGTTTGCTCTCAAGCTTAGCCTTTTCTTAACAACACTGTCATCTCAGATTTTCAAAATATGCTTTTGAACCATAGAAATTGACTAATTTGTGTAAGAGTATGCAAAGCTAGCATAGCATTTTGTGTAGCATGTAGCACGCAACATTTTCACAAAAGCCAGATAACCAAATAAATAAAATCATTTACCTTTGAAGAGCTTCTGATGTTTTCAATGAGGAGACTCCCAGCCACATACCAAATGCGCAGTGTTTCCTGAAAGCGTCTGTGTGTAGGAGAAATCGTTCCGTTTTCTACATTGCGCCTGGCTACCGAAACGAACCGAAAATGCAGTCACCTACAACGTGAAACTTTTTCCGGATTAACTACATAATATCGACCGAAACATGGCAAACGTTGTTTGGAATCAATCCTCAAGGTGTTTTTTCACATATCTCTTCATTGACATGCAGTTCGTGGAAGCTTGCTTCTCTCTCTGTGCCCCATGGAAAAATACTGGCAGGTGACTTTTGCGCACCAATTTCGGCGCAGGACACCGGGCGGACACGTAGTAAATGTGGTCTCTTATGGTCAATCTTCCAACGATCTGCCTACAAATACGTCACAATGCTGCAGACACCTTGGGGAAACGACAGAAAGGGCAGACTCATTCCTCTTGCGTTCACAGCCATATAAGGAGATCATGAAAGACAGAGCCTCAAAAATCCTTGTCATTTCCTGGATGCCAAGTCATCTTGGTTTTGCCTGAAGCTCACGTTAAAGGGCACGCACAGAGAAGATATTTGTATTTCTGGACACGTCAGAGTGTTTTCTTTCGAACAGTAGCAATTATATGCATAGTCGAGCATCTTTTTGTGACAAAATATCTTGTTTAAAACGGGAACGTTTTTCTTCCAAAAATGAAATAGCGCCACCATAAGTGTAAGAGGTTAACCAGCATGGCTACCACAGCATTCTGAAGCAATACACCATCCCATCTGGTTTGGGCTTAGTGGGACTGTCATTTGTTTTTCAACAGGACAATGACCCAACACACCAACTGGCTATGTAAGGGCTATTTGACCAAAAAGGAGAGTGATGGAGTGCTGCATCAGATGACCTGGCCACCACAATCCCCTGATCTCAGCCAAATTGAGATGGTTTGGGATGAGTCAGACCGCAGTGAAGGAAACGCAACCAACAAGTGCTCAGCATATGTGGGAACTTCTTCAAGACGGTTGAAAAGCATTCCAGGTGAAGCTGGTTGAGAGAATGCCAAGAGTCTGCAAAGCTGTCATCAAGGCAAAGGGTGGCTATTTGAAATATAAAATATATTTAGATTTGTTGTTTTTTGGTTCCTACGTGTTATTTTGGTTACTACACTTTTATGGTTACTACATGATTCCGGGGCGGCAGGGTAGCCTAGTGGTTAGAGCGTTGGACTAGTAATCGAAAGGTTGCAAGTTTGAATCCCCGAGCTGACAAGGTACAAATCTGTTGTTCATTAACCCACTGTTCCTAGGCCGTCATTGAAAATAAGAATTTGTTCTTAACTGACTTGCCTAGTAAAAAAAATAAAAAACTACATGATCCCTTCTATGCTGGCCTTATAGGCAGAGTTCCAGTGTCAGTGTTGTTTTGCCCATCTTAATCTTTTATTTTTAGTCTGAGATATGGCTTTTTCTTTGCAACTCTACCTAGAAGGCCAGCATCCCGGAGTCACCTCTTCACTGTTGAAGTTGAGACGGGTGTTTTGAGGATACTATTTTTTGAAGCTGCTAGTTGAGGACTTGTGAGGCGTCTGTTTCTCAAACTAGACACTCTAATGTACTTGTCCTCATGCTCAGTTGTGCCTCCCACTCCTCTTTCTACTCGGTTTAGAGCCGGTTTGCGCTGTTCTGTGAAGGAAGCTGTTCTGTGAATGCTGATGCTCCAGATACTCAACTAGTCTAAAAATGGCAAGTTGTTTTGCTTCTTTAAATCAGCACAAAAGTTTTCAGCTGTGCTAACATAATTGCAAAAGGGTTTTCTAATGGTCAATTAGCCTTTTAACTTGGATTAGCTAACACAACGTGCCATTGGAACACAGGAGTGATGGTTGCTGATAATGGGCCTCTGTACGCCTTTGTAAATATTCCATAAAAAAATAGCCGTTGCCATCTACAGTAGTCATTTACAACATTAACAATGTCTACACTGTATTTCTAAATAAATATCCTCTCTCTCTAGTGATGCCTGCTTACACATGCGGCTCACGGTACACCTGCTACTTTTGATGAATAATTCCAGACACAGACAGACAGACAGATGTGTAGGAATCAGGCAGGAGTATCTGCTGCTTCTCAGAATCGTCTGCTTTTCATCCAACTAGAGGGAGAAAATACACATCCAAAGGAGCAATTAAGTTCATGGCTATTGAGTCTAGATCTACAGTATATTAATAGGAGCTAGAGGCCTGTATAGTGCAAGCTTGTTTGGAGCAGAGTGAGGAGAAACATCAATTGTGCTTCATAAGATATACAATATTTCTATTCGTTTGCAATTGCATACAATATTCATGTGTTTCAGTATTTGTTGTGGTTCAGAGATGTCTCAGATAATTTCCCAAACCAAATCATCAAATATCTGGACATGTGACATACAGTATAATGTGACAGATGGATAAGTAATAACAGTGAATATGAGAAGGTGAACCGAAGGGCAAGATTGGAACTGACTACACAACCCCCATCAAATACTAGACCTTCTTTCCTTCCTTTCACATTAAGCCATTTATTAGAACTTTACATTTGTATGGAACAATAATGGAAGCCACTTCATTGACTGTGTGGCCTTTCTGTCTGGGCGGTAGGCTACAAAGCAACTGGGTGGGTTTCAGTCCGATAGATAGCAGCGATGGCTATCTTTGTGTGGGGCTTTAAAGATGCATAATGCAGAGGTTTGATACCAGCATTTGGTATTCAGGGTCTGCAAAGGCCACCGGCCACTGCCTCTGGATCTATTCCCTCTCACACACTCATAATAACACACACACACACACACACACACACACACACACACACACACACACACACACACACACACACAAACTTGCTCCTATCCCGTCTGACACTCATAACACACACAGGACCATGAGAGGACCCAATGCCAGGCAAAGACCTCTGTCTCCTCTCTGGCTTGATTATAATGGCTAAAGAGGAAGCAAGGTCAAATAAAAATGTATTGGTCGCGTACCCATGTTGAAGATGTTATCACAGGTGCAGCGAATTGCTTATGTTTCCAGCTCCAACAGTGCAGTAATACTTAATAATACAAAACAATATATACAAATCCCCCAGATTTAAATAAAGGAATTAAGAAAGATCATATGGCCAATATACCACGGTTAAGGGCTGTGTCCAGGCACTCCCCGTTGCGTCGTGCAAGGACAGCCCTTTGCCATGGTATATTGGCCATATACCACACCACCTTAGACCTTATTGCTTAATAAGTAGAATTCAATGGCTATAATTCATTCTTACATGTTCTATGTTTGAGATGCTTTTGAAAGTAAAAGTTGAAATCAAAACAGTATTGGCATTGTTGAATTCAATTATACTGATGGTTTAGTTAGATAAACTATCAAGTCTATTTGTTTGGTTACCACGGCAACTACTATAGCTACAGTATCTAGTAAACTTGCTAGCTATTTCAGTGGATGTTGAACACTTTTCTAAACAGAAAATGAACACATTTCTATTTGGAAAATGTGTTAAATTATAGCCATGGCATAAAAGGGATAATCAACTCGGGGCTCCTGGCATTCTCTGGAAAATAACAAAACTCTGTGGAAGGTCAGTTCCACTCTGCTAGCGATTCGTGGAACACACCTTCCATGTCATTCATTATTTTCATTTCAGCGCATAGCCCCTCATGAATTATCCCTTAGGTATATACTGAACAAAAATATAAAGGCAACATGTAAAGTGTTGTCTTATGTTTCATTTGCTGAAATAAAATATCCCGAGTAGACATTTTCTATATGCACAAAAAGCTTATTTCTCTCCAATTTTATCCACAAATTTGTTTTCATCCCTGTTCGTGGGCATTTCTCCTTTGCCAAGATAATTCATTCACCTGACTGTGGCATATAGAGAAGCTGATTAAACAGCATGATCATTACACAGGTGCACCTTGTACACCGTGTACTGGGGACAATAAAAGGCCACTCTATAATGTGGAGTTTCGTCACACAACACAATGCCACAGATGTCTCAAGTTTTGAGGGATTGTGCGATAGGTGTAACGGCTAGCTAGTTAGCGGTGGTGTGCGCTAAAAGAATGAGGATGTTCACAACCGCAAACCATGTTGTTGATGTGTGCAGAGGGTCCCTGGTTCGCGCGAGGGGACGGTCTAAAGTTATACTGTTACATAGGCATGCTGACTGCAGGAATGTCCACCAGAACTGTTGCCAGATAATTTAATGTTATTTTCTCAACCATAAGCCGCCTCCAACGTCCAACAAGCCTCACAACCGCAGACCACGTATGTTTATGGCATCGTGTGGGTGAGCGTTTCATTGATGTCAACATTGTGAACAGAGTGCCCCATGGTGGAGATGGGGTTATAGTATGAGCATAAGCTACGGACAACGAACCCAATTGCATTTTATTGGCAATTTCAATGCACAGAGATACCATGATCAGATCCTGAGGCCCATTGTCGTGCCAGTCATCCGCTACCATCACCTCATGTTTCAGCATGATAATGCATGGCCCCATGTCGCAAGGATCTGTACACAATTCCTGGAAGCTGAAAATGACCCAGTTCTTCCATGGCCTGCATATTCACCAGACATGTCACGCATTGAGCATGTCTGGGATGCTCTGGATCGAATTGTACAACAGCATGTTTCAGTTTGCGCCAATATCCAGCAACTTTGCACATTCATGGAAGAGGAGTGGAACAACATTCCACAGGCCACAATCAACAGCCTGATCAACTCTATGCGAAGGAGATGTCACACTGCACACCCGTTACTGACTGGCTTTCTGGTCTACACCACAACCTTTTTGAAGGTATCTGTGACCACAGATTCATATCTGTATTCCAAGTCATGTGAAATCCATAGTTTAAGGCCTAATTAATTTATTTCAACTGACTGATTTGCTAATATGAACAGTAACTCAGTAAAATGTTAGAAATTGTTGCATGTAGGGTTTATATTTTTGTATATGATGGTGTGTATAGACAGGATGGACAGTATGTGAATAGAAAAGGTGTGTGTAGCAGTAGATAGGACGAACCCTGAATATAATACAGTACATTCTTAGAAAAAAGGGTTCCAAAAGGGTTCAGCGGCTGTCCCCAACACTTTGTGGTTCCATATAGAAACCTCTGTGGAAAGGGTTCTACATGGAACCAAAAAGGGTTCTACCTGTAACCAAAAGGGACAGCCGAAAAAAAACATTTTTAGTTCTAGATAGCACCTTTTTCTCTATGAGTATATACAACTGTGCATCCGGAAAGTATTCAGACCCCTTGGCTTTTTCCACATTTTGTTACGTTACATTAATATGCATTATTCTAAAATGGATTAAAATGTTTCCCCCTCTCATTGTACACACAATATCCCATAATGACAAAGCGAAAACAGGTTTTTAGAAAGTTTTGCAATGTATAACATTTTTTAAAATTAAATACCTTATTTACATAAAGACCCTTTCATATGAGACTCGAAAGTAAGCTCAGGTGCGTCCTGTTTCCATTGATCATCCTTGAGATGTTTCTCCAACTTGATTGGAATCCACCTGTGGTAAATGAAATCGATTTGGAGCATTGAAGGTCCCAAAGAACATAGAGGCCCCCATCATTCTTAAATGGAAGTAGTTTGGAAGCACCAAGACTTCCAAGATCTAGCTGCCCAGCCAAACTGAGCAATCGGGGGAGAAGGGCCTTGGCCAGAGAGGTGACCAAGAACCCGATGGACAATCTGAAAGAGCTCCATAGTTCCTCTGTGGAGATGGGAGAACCTTCCAGAATTACAACTATCTCTGCAGCACTCCACCAATCAGGCCTTTATGGTAGAATGGCCATACGGAAGCCACTCCTCAGTAAAATGCACATGACTGCCTGCTTTGAGTTTGCCAAAAGGCACCTAAAGGACTCAGACAATGAGAAACAAGATTCTCTGGTCTGATGAAACAAAGATTGAACTCTTTGGCCTGAACGCCAAGTGTCACGTCTGAAGGAAACTTGGCACCATCCCTACGGTGAAGCATGGTGGTGGCAGCATCATTGTGAGGGGACGTTGTTCAGCGGCCGGGACTGGGAGACTAGTCAGGATTGAGGGAGAGATGAACGAAGCAAAGTACAGAGAGATAATTGATGATAACCTTCTCCAGAGCACTCAGGACCTCAGACTGGGGCGAAGGTTCACCTTCCAACTGGACAATGACCCTAAGCACACAGCCAAGACAACACAAGAATGGCTTCAAGTAAGTCTCTGAATATCTTTGATTGGTCCAGCCAGAAACCGGAGTTGAACCCGATCAAACGTCTCTGGAGAGACCTGAAAATAGCTGGCATCCAACCTGACAGAGCTTGAGAGGATCTGCAGAGAAGAATGGGAGAAACTCCCCAAATACAGGCGTGCCAAGCTGGTAGCGTCATGCCCAAAAAGACTCAAGGCTGTAATTGCTGCCAAAGGTGGTTGAATAAAGGGTCTGAATATGTAAACGTGATATTTCAGATTTGTTTTTAATACATTTGCAAAAATCCCATTCTTGCTTTGTCATTATGGGGTATTGGGTGTAGATTGTTTGAGGGAAAAAACTATTGAATTCATTTTAAAATAAGGCTATAACGTAATTTTTTTTTTGAAAAAGTCAAGGGGTCTGAATACTTTCTGAATGCACTGTACATATGAAGTGGGTAAAACAGTATGTAAACATTATTAAAGTACCCAGTGTTCAATGACTATGTACATAGGGCAGCAGTCTCTAAGGTGCAGGGTAGAGTACCGGGTGGTAGCCAGCTGGAAACAGTGACTAAGTTCAGGGTAGGGTACTGGGCGGAGGCTGGCTAGTGGTGACAATTTAACAGTCTGATGGCCTGGAGATATAAGCTGTTTTTCAGTCTCTCGGTCCCAACTTTGATGCACCTGTACTGTCTCCGCCTTCTAGATGGTAGCGGGGTGACCAGGCCATGGCTCGGGTGGTTAAGATAAGGCAGAGGGCTAGCTATTCAATATTTGGATGAGGGGGCAGGAGGTCTTTGTAACTTTGTAGGATCTGGCGATCAATAACTGCTCTTATATAGTGCACAAAGAAAAAGGAACAGTGAATCAAAATATTGGCCCACTCCAAGGAAGAATATTATGTGGAAATAACAGTTGAAGCAGCATCTGCCTCAAACTATTCCAGAGAACTCAGTGAACAGTAACAGAACATCCTCATTCTTTCAGTCCACAAAAGGTATGTCTTCTCTCCCTCCCTCTCCCCTCCATAGACATACAGCCGTATGGTAAACGATGTAAGGACACGGGAAAAGGCTGCAAGGCTGTATGGCATCAATAAATGATGTGCTGTGTGCTTACAGCGCTGTGCACAGCATTGTAAGAGACATGTTATGGTAGAATAAGCATGAAACTTAAAATATGGCAAACTGATAGCAATGAATATTTAGGATTCTTGAATAGCACTTGTTACCCTGAGTTAGTCCCCTTTGGTGCTCCTTGCATATTCTGTGAATAAATGCATTTCTTTTATTGCTGGTTTTTTTTCTCCCATTGTGGCAATGAATTTGCTGCAACTGAGGCAAAATGAGAGAGAGAGAGAGAGAGGGAAGAAAAGTAGTTCTCACAGCAGACAATGAACGCCTAACCAGCTCAATTATCACAGATCTAGATGCATAGTCTGGAAATAACATTAATCAAATGACTGTTTTATTGTTCTTACACACAATAATATAGAACTTATCAGTGGGAAATTAAGACTTAGTGTACCACAGAGGTCAAAATAAGCCAGAGGGAAAAATACTGAGTCGCTAACAGTAAACGTCAGATTACATTAGAGACGCACTATGCAGAAATCACTCCGCAATTTCCTGGTAAGTAAAATTCTAATAGTTTGCCTACTTTCATTTTATGTGACAAAAAAAAGCAAGTACAGTGTAGAGAATCATTGCACCATCGAAACTGCTGCGAAATGTATTTTCCATTGTATTTTCAGCTGTTTGAAACTGGTGTAAAAGACGCAAAGACCCAACAACAAAACTTAAGAGCGGGAAACATAGAAATAGCGCACATAGAACGCATCTATCGCTTCTTAGAACTGCCTTCGATGATAATGATGGATCTACAACTCACATTTCTATGTGAATTTGGTCAGGTAGCCCAAAAAGTGACATATTGCAGATTTAAAAAAAGACAATGGTCCTGCTGTACAAAACAAATGGAGAGAAAGAAGGTAAGGAAGAAGAGGTACGGAAAACAGAGACCAGACAATGATGGACCTCTATTAGGGAACATCAGGAAAATACAATACTGTATGTAATCTCCTGTATATAATGGCCATTATAAATACATATGTTTATGGAATCAAAAACACTTTCTATACAAGTGTTTACTTCCTATATAAGGACTGCACTCAGATCAGCTTGAATGGTCAATATAAACATTTTGTGATGAAAGCCAATATAGACACAGTATTTAGATATTGTCACAGAAGTAGACAGTGAGCTGTGGTAATCTAAATGCTATGTTTGCAAAGTGCATGCTAGTCAATAATACATCTTCTGTGAGCAATCAGAGAGCTCCATCCACCTCACCTTAACCCAGGGCTTCAGGACACACTGGGGTTTCTCTGAACAGATACTCCAAAACATGTTTTCCTCAGAAACTGCATTGAAATAGCAGTCATTGGTTAATAGCTTATAATGGAGCTTTGGTTCGAAAGGAAACATCTAGGGATAATATTAATAGTGCACATACTATACACTGTATGCTTGCCTTGTGAACATATTTTGCTTCAATAAAAGCCACGGGGATTATGGGTAGAGCCTTCACAATCCAATCATGAGGAGAGAATGCATTCTGTTTCCAGGGCCTTGCGGGTAGAACAGCTTCCTGTGCATCTCAAGAGAAATACAGCTTGACCAGCAGATAACGGAATGAGAGATAGAGAGAGGTGGAGAGAGAGAGTGGGGGAGAGAGAGAGAGAGAGAGAGAGAGAGAGAGAGAGAGAGAGAGAGAGAGAGAGGGGAAGAGAGTGAGAGGGAGAGAGAGCACGAGAGAGAGGGAGAGAAAGAGGGGGAGAGAGAGAGTGGGGGAGAGAGAGAGAGAAAGAGAGAGCACGAGAAAGGGGGAGAGAGAGAGAGGAAGTGTGTGAGAGAGAGAAATATCAAGTGTAAGAGAGATAGAGAAAGAGAAGAAAGAAATAGGAGGAAAAACAAATATTCCAGTCATGCTCTGTTCCTAATTTCTCTTGTCACCATTTGGTCTCTTCCTCACCGTTGTCCCCGGAGATGCCGGGTGATTGATGGCCTAATCCAATGACTGTATTACAGACGCCTCATCACACCCTCTATTCTTATCATTAGCAGTTAGCCTATGGTTACGTTCACAGCTCGCTGTCTAGTGCCGGCCCCTGAGATTTAAGGCTCTGGCCTTTAGAAAATATTTAACATGATATTGAAATCTTGACAGCGGCTGAGAAGTCAATCAGGTAGACATGGCGCTGACCAGCACTGCATTTTTAATTAATCAGACTTACTGTACTGTGGCTGGCTGTGTGTGTGCAATGGCTCTGTGTGTGGGTGTGTATGAGTGAGTGAGGGAGTGAGTGAGTGTGTGTATGTATTGTGGCTCTGTGTGTGTTTGAGAGTGTATGTCAGTGTGTATGTGTGTGTGTGTCCTCTCTCCTGGAGATGAACAAAAATGTAAATATAAGAAACTTGTTCGGCTATTCCGAGGCCTTCCAACATTAACGTTATGCGTTATGACCTGCAAATGGATGCAATTGACTACAAAGGTAGGAGGAGGGAGTTGGGCATTAATGCCTCAAACACCGACATACTAACGCTAGCTAACTCCTCTCCCGGTTTCCATCCCATGATTCCCATCTCATCCCAGGGAAAATGTTTAGGGGGCAT
Source organism: Oncorhynchus masou masou (assembly GCF_036934945.1). NCBI lineage: Eukaryota > Metazoa > Chordata > Actinopteri > Salmoniformes > Salmonidae > Oncorhynchus > Oncorhynchus masou. The sequence continues at coordinate 47,652,309 of NC_088241.1, read as the reverse complement.
CTCGGCACATTAGTTCATACAGGCAGAGATAATGTGGCTTAACATAGGATCTGTGAATTAGGCATTGGCTTAGGAACCAATCCCCCCAGCCAAAACCTGTTCTTCTCTCAGCCGGCACAGCCCTGTTCCCCCGCCATCATTACCCAGCGCTCACGTCTGCAGAGCAGCAGAGCCTTCCAGAATGACAATCACTACTCCTCTCCCCCACCCGCTTCTCTCTCTCTCCCTTTCTCTCTTTGTTTCTCTCTCTCCTCCGTAGAATGCTGCAGCCATAGAGCGAAACACCAAGACCTCTTATTACCCAGGACACACTGACACAGAGACAGAGGTGTACTGTACTTAGCGCTAGATTACAGAAAGACTGTAGTGGAGCAGAAACACAACCACCAACCTCTGTCTTTCTCTCACCTTCTACAGACAAATAAGGGGAAAAAAGGAGGAGGGGGTATATTTATTTTGTTTACTTTATGTCCTGTAAACTGTGAGTAATGTGTTAAAAATAAAAGATAGTGTATTGTACTATTCTTACTGTGTATATATTTCCAAACTATTGTTTTACTTTTTATTACTTATTTGTGAACACTTCTGATAATGTCTACTGCACTGTTGAAGGGAGCTTGCAAGTAAGAATTTCTCTCTCTGTCCTTCTCACTGTCTCTCTGTCTGTCTGCTCTGTCTGTCTGTCTGTCTCCTCTCTCTGTCTGTCTGTCTGTCTGTCTGTCTCCTCTCTCTGTCTGTCTGTCTGTCTGGCTCCTCTGTCTGTCTGTCTGTCTGTCTGTCTGTCTGTCTCCTCTCTCTGTCTGTCTGTCTGTCTCCTCTCTCTGTCTGTCTGTCTGTCTCCTCTCTCTGTCTGTCTGTCTGTCTGTCTGTCTGTCTCCTCTCTCCACCTGTGTCTGTCTGTCTGTCTCCTCTCTCTGTCTGTCTGCCTGTCTGGCTCCTCTCTCTGTCTGTCTGTCTATCTCCTCACTCTGTCTGGCTCCTCTCTCTGTCTGTCTGTCTGTCTCCTCTCTCTGCCTATCTGCTCTGTCTGTCTGTCTGTCTGTCTGTCTGTCTGTCTGTCTGTCTGTCTGTCTGTCTGTCTCTCTGTCTCCTCTCTCCGTCTGTGTCTGTCTGTCTGTCTCCTCTCTCTGTCTGTCTGTCTCCTCTCTCTGTCTGTCTGTCTGTCTCCTCACTCCGTCTGTTCCTCTCCTCACTCCGTCTGTCCGTCTCCTCACTCCGTCTGTCCGTCTCCTCACTCCGTCTGTCCGTCTCCTCACTCCGTCTGTCCGTCTCCTCACTCCGTCTGTCCGTCTCCTCACTCCGTCTGTCCGTCTCCTCAGTCCGTCTCCTCACTCCGTCTGTCCGTCTCCTCTGTCTCTGAATCTCCTTCTCGCGCTCTCTCTCCCCTTCTCTCGCTCGCTCTCTCTCCCCTTTGGTCACTCTCTCTCCCCTGTGTCTCTCTCTCTCCCCTGTGTCTCTCTCTCTCCCCTGTGTCTCTCTCTCTCCCCTGTGTCACTCTCTCTCCCCTGTGTCACTCTCTCTCCCCTGTGTCACTCTCTCTCCCCTTTGTCACTCTCTCTCCCCTCGGTCACTCTCTCTCCCCTCGGTCACTCTCTCTCCCCTCGGTCACTCTCTCTCCCCTCGGTCACTCTCTCTCCCCTCGGTCACTCTCTCTCCCCTCGGTCACTCTCTCTCCCCTCGGTCACTCTCTCTCCCCTCGGTCACTCTCTGTCACTCTCTCTCCTCTGTCACTCTCTCTACTTCTTTGTCACTCGCTCTCCTCTTTGTCACTCTCTCTCCCCTTTGTCACTCTCTCTCCCCTTTGTCACTCTCTCTCCCATTTGTCACTCTCTCTCCCTTTGTCACTCTCTCTCCCCTTTGTCACTCTCTCTCCCCTTTGTCACTCTCTCTCCCCTCTGTCACTCTCTCTCCCCTCTGTCACTCTCTCTCCCCTCTGTCACTCTCTCTCCCCTCTGTCACTCTCTCTCCCCTCTGTCACTCTCTCTCCCCTCTGTCACTCTCTCTCCCCTCTGTCACTCTCTCTCCTCTCTGTCACTCTCTCTCCCCTCTGTCACTCTCTCTCCCCCTCTGTCACTCTCTCTCCCCTCTGTCACTCTCTCTCCCCTCTGTCACTCTCTCTCCTCTCGGTCACTCTCTCCCCCCTCGGTCACTCTCTCTCCTCTCGGTCACTCTCTCTCCTCTCGGTCACTCTCTCTCCTCTCTGTCACTCTCTCTCCTCTCTGTCACTCTCTCTCCTCTCTGTCACTCTCTCTCCTCTCTGTCACTCTCTCTCCCCTTTGTCACTCTCTCTCCTCTCGGTCACTCTCTCTCCTCTCGGTCACTCTCTCTCCTCTCGGTCACTCTCTCTCCTCTCGGTCACTCTCTCTCCTCTCTGTCACTCTCTCTCCTCTCTGTCACTCTCTCTCCTCTCTGTCACTCTCTCTCCTCTCTGTCACTCTCTTTCCTCTCTGTCACTCTCTCTCCTCTCTGTCACTCTCTCTCCTCTCTGTCACTCTCTCTCCTCTCTGTCACTCTCTCTCCTCTTTGTCACTCTCTCTCCTCTTTGTCACTCTCTCTCCCCTTGGTCACTCTCTCTCCCCTTGGTCACTCTCTCTCCTCTCGGTCACTCTCTCTCCCCTTTGGTCACTCTCTCTCCCCTTTGGTCACTCTCTCTCCCCTGTGTCTCTCTCTCCTCTCGGTCACTCTCTCTCCTCTCGGTCACTCTCTCTCCTCTCTGTCACTCTCTCTCCTCTCTGTCACTCTCTCTCCTCTCTGTCACTCTCTCTCCTCTCTGTCACTCTCTCTCCTCTCTGTCACTCTCTCTCCTCTCTGTCACTCTCTCTCCTCTCTGTCACTCTCTCTCCTCTGTCACTCTCTCTCCTCTTTGTCACTCTCTCTCCTCTTTGTCACTCTCTCTCCCCTTGGTCACTCTCTCTCCCCTTGGTCACTCTCTCTCCTCTCGGTCACTCTCTCTCCCCTTTGGTCACTCTCTCTCCCCTTTGGTCACTCTCTCTCCCCTGTGTCTCACTCTCTCCTCTTTGTCACTCTCTCTCCCCTTTGTCACTCTCTCTCCCCTTTGTCACTCTCTCTCCCCTTTGTCACTCTCTCTCCCCTTTGTCACTCTCTCTCCTCTTTGTCACTCTCTATCCTCTTTGTCACTCTCTATCCTCTTTGTCACTCTCTCTCCCCTTTGTCACTCTCTCTCCCCTTTGTCACTCTCTCTCCCCTTTGTCACTGTCTCTCCTCTTTGTCACTCTCTCTCCCCTTTGTCACTCTCTCTCCCCTTTGTCACTCTCTCTCCCCTTTGTCACTCTCTCTCCTCTTTGTCACTCTCTCTCCTCTTTGTCACTCTCTATCCTCTTTGTCACTCTCTCTCCCCTTTGGTCAATCTCTCTCCCCTTTGGTCACTCTCTCTCCTCTTTGTCACTCTCTCTCCTCTTTTTCACTCTCTCTCCCCTTTGTCACTCTCTCTCCCCTTTGTCACTCTCTCTGCCCTTTGTCACTCTCTCTCCCCTTTGTCACTCTCTCTGTCTCTCTCAATTCAATTCAATTCAAAGGACTTTATTGGCACGGGAGAAAATGTACAGTAAACATCACACTCACAAAAGTTCCAAAGGAATAGAGACATTTCAAATGTCATAGTATGGCTATATACAGTGTTGTAACGATGTGCAAATTCTTAAAGTACAAAAGGGAAAATAAATAAAACATAAATATGGGTTGTATTTACAATGGTGTTTGTTCTTCACTGGTTGCCCTTTTCTTGTGGCAACAGGTCACACATTTTGCTGCTGTGATTGCACACTGTTGTATTTCACCCAATAGACAGTATCAGAGTTTATCAAAATTGGATTTGTTTTTTAATTATTTGCGGGTCTGTGTAGTCTGAGGGAAATGTGTCTCTAATATGGTCATATATTTGGCAAGAGGTTAGGAAGTGCAGCTCAGTTTCCACTTCATTTTGTAGGCAGTGTGCACATAGCCGGTCTTCTCATGAAAGCCATTTCTGCCTATGGCGGCCTTGTTCACTGAGTCATTACATAGTCAAAGCTTTCCTTAATTTTGGGTCAGTCACAGTGGTCAGGTATTCTGCCACTGTGTATGTACTCTCTGTTTAGGGCCAAATAGCATTTTAGTTTGCTCTGTTTAGATTAATTATTTCCAATGTGTCAAGTAATTATCTTTTTGTTTTCTCACTATTTGGTTGGGTCTAATTGTGTTGCTGTCCTGGTGCTCTGTGTGGGGTCTCTTCCTCTTCCTCTCTTCTCCTCTCTGTCTCTCTCTCTCTCTCATCCTCCCAACCCACTTCAAATAATCCCTCTGAAATGAGCTGTGGTTATGCCTGAGCATACCTCCCATTCTGCTAGCTAACCCTTGGAGTGGCCTGGTTCACTTCAAGATACTGCCTCCTTCTCAATTGTCTAAAAAAGTATCTCCTCTCCTCGCCTACAAGCCGTCATCTGGACTAATTGGAAAATACTTGACAGGTGAAAACAATATGGTAGATGCTCATCATTAGGCTGGCTTTCACCTGGTCAGTTCTTTCAGATCAATGCAGGTGTAGTAGATGGAGAAGATGAGGAACATACAGACTTTTAAGCCATTGAGAAAGGGAAAGTGATTATGGATCTCAGTGTTCGTACCTGCCCAGGGCAAAATCTTTTTCATGCTGTAATCTTTGAAAGTTCTACAAAGAAGTGCAAGGGCATCACATATCCTTTTTGATAAATCGACTGCATGGAACAAGTGCACTTGCCAAAAGTCCATTTATATAAATGTATCAACAAAAACAAACATAACTTTGCCTGGAAAACACCATTACCAACTGAAGGCAATGGCTATAATGTTTAGTTGGAAGCAGAAACTATCATATACTGTATAGATCAAAGTCCCTTTATTGACTTGCTTTATGGCAGGAGAAAAACATCTAGGTGCAGAAAAACCTAACAAAACACAACGTGAAAAATGAAACATGTACATCTAGGAAAAATGGTGTTTTCCTGGTGAAATGTCAAGCTTTACGTGGAGCGAGACTTCAAACCGAGCAGTTGACATTTGTGTCTGTTTGGCTTTGCGTTGGGCGTAGTAAATGTAATGGGGGGGGGGGGGACTGTGGGGGGTATAACAGAACGTCAAGGAAAACCTGACAGATAAGCCTTTAAACAGCATCTGATCTGACACACACACACGCACGCACACACACACACACACACACACACACACACACACACACACACACACACACACACACACACACACACACACACACACACACACACACACACACACACACACACACACAGACACACAGACACACACAGACACACACACACACACACACACCCACCCACATATTTACACTGAGCATAAAGTATAAAAAAAACACTATATAGTAGGCTCTATTTGAAGTACTTTACTAGGGTATTGTAAAAGGTAGTAGCCTACTGTACATTATCTAACAGTCTGTTCACTTGGACTTGCTTTGCTCTCTGGTTGAACAGAAGTAGCGAGGAGGGAAGAAGGTGGGCCTAGTGTCCCTGCAGCGGTATTGGTAGGTGATAGATGCCTGCCTGCCTCTCCACTGGTGCCCCTGCACCACCACCCTACTCCTGGGGGATGCTCACAGGAGCCGGCAGCCATGGCTTAAATGGGAAAAAGATGACATTGAGTCATAAAATATATATATATAAAATACTGCTGCAATAGTTTCCCTATAAATTGTTAATGTACATTGCCTTCCTAAGGCTCCTTTTTCTCCTCTCACTGACGTTGATACGGTGGCTGAGGCTAGGGACTGAAATCGAGCTGAGAGAAAATAGGGATGAGAGCAGAGAGAGAAAGAGAGAGAAAGAGAAAGAGAGAGAGAGAGAGAGAGAAAGGAGGAAGGAGAAAGGCAGTAGAAGAGGGGGGAAGAAAGGGGAGGGGGGGGTCCATCATTAGAGAGCCTTGGTCACAGCAGTTCACACAGGACTTTCTTATGGACACACTAGTGACACTAGTCACACTGAAGGGCAGTGTCATAAGATAATGCTGCTATCTCATAAATGACAATAACAATGCAACAGCCAACAGGCCAGCAGTAGGGTTGTGGAACAGTGAGGTACACGGAGGGGCCAAGGTAAGAAACAGTATCTCCATGCATTATTAAGTCAGTCAGTGTACTATGTCTCCACCAATATTAGGGTTACATTCTGTTGTTCTCTCAAACCAGGATTGGTTGGAAGTGAGGTGATATGAGATTGGGAATCGGTCTAAATGAAGGAAACAAGGAAAACTAGAGATTTTTTTTTTGAAGACATTTACAGTACAGTAATTCTCATATAGTTGTATTTGTCCATCATATAAGACCACTACAATGACAGTATAATGTGCCTTGATGTGGCCTATACCTCTTTACAGACCAGACACCTTCCACTTGACACAGAGTGACTAACTCCAAAAGGCATGTTCATCTGAAATACATCAAATCTGAGAAGACTAGGAGGGGCAGTGTGTTCTCTTTTGAAGGCAGTCGATCTCTTCCCCTTTATAACGTCTTCATAGAAGAGATTTCCCTTTCACAGACAAAGTCAACATCTCATAGCAACCTCTGGCTCCTTTGTCTCAAGTCCTTGTGCACATCACTCAAACAGACTGAAAATGAGAATGAGCTCGTTTTACCCAAAAGGCTTTGCAAGTAAGAACACTTTCCTTATTTACAGGATACGATAATCAAGCGGTTTCGATACGGGAGAAGAAGAACACGATATCAGGACACAGATCTTCAAGAGAGAGCGTCATTGCAGAGATTGACCATACCTGTCATAGTCTGCCTAAATACTGCTTTTATCTCCATAGAATGTGTGTAATTACCACAGATGGAGACTGAGAACCATGTAAATGCTTGACATACTGCACAATGAGCTAAAAACTATTATAAGCCAGGCTTTTTCCTCATTGGCTGTGATTTCAAGGTTTCTTTTCAATAAAGGAAACCTGATTGACGGTGAAACTTCCATCCTACTGAGAGAAAGAGATGCTTTTACACGAGACTGACAGTAACACTGTAAAACACCTTAAAACATGAGATCCTAATACAATATCCAGTACACCACCAGAATATCCAGTGCGCAGAAAAACATTGAACCAAAAAAAAAAAAAGGTTTTTCTGGTAATTACACACCAAGTTTCCACATCAAATAATCAACATGTGCTTGTATACACACCTTCCAGATATCTCACTCAGTCTAAAACAATATTTCAAACTGTAAAAAGAAGTGTGGGTGCTCTCAGTCCCTCTCGGAATGATTGTGGCAGGTTGTTGCAGTCTCCCTTTCTTCAGCCTCTCCCATTTCATCCCAGTAGAGCAAAGGAAGCATTACAGGCACTTTCAGACTCATTCTGGTCCATATGTCACTGCTATTAGGGACAGTGTCCAGCCTCAGAGCCTCAGTGTCTCGCAAAGCACAGCCCCATAAAAACAGCAGTGGAGAGGACCAAGACCACAGCATTTAAACTACAGCATACCCCTTTAAACCCCCACACACTGGCACATACACATGCAAGCAAAAATGCACACACACACACACACACACACACACATTTTGTCTGTTCCGGCCCGGAGGGAGTGGTGGGGGGGTGCAGTGGGAAAAGCAGCAAGTCAGACAACACTTACCAGACACGCCGCCATATGTGGTTCTCTTGCCACGGCCAATGCCAGGCCAAGGAGTGCCGTCTGCCTTGAGCCCCATCAGCCCAGATACCGTGTTGGTTGCTGTGACGCCATCTGCACCACCTGCAGGGACACGTTTAGTCATTAGCTGTGGGGGAACGGGCACAGGGCTCGGCTACGCCAGCCAAACCGAGGGCCAAATCAACCAGCACCTTAAAGGGTCCTGCAGTGCACTGTGGAGCACAGCAGGGCGTCTGTTTAGATGCCTGTGGACTTTCACTGTGCCAAGTAATTCCATTAGTGTCTCTATGTTGTTTGGGGTTGTGTCTATCACTTGGCTTTCAAAAGAAAATGATGCAGAAGTGTTTTGTGGGAGAAAGAGAACACATTCATATGAGGCTGCTATGGTCACTACATGAAGCTAGCTGACTGTAAACTAGCAGTTACATTCTAGGGTGGTCAGGACGAAACCATTATGCACAGTTCATGTAAGTCCATCTATGGAAAAAAATGAACATCAAAACGAAACAAAACAACAAATCATTTGAGTACAGCATATTCAATGAACATTGACTTTAGGTTTATCCTAAATGGCATTTTATGCCCTACATAGTGCACTACTGTTGACAAGAGCCTTATAGGGATTTGGTCAAAAGTAGTGCGCTACATAAGGAATAGGGTACCATTTGGGACTTAGCCTAAGTAAGTGGGGCTAGTTAGCGTACCTTCGTGTGCTGCCATGGCTATATCCACAATGTTGGTGACGTTTGGGGTCAGTTTGGCGAAGAAGGGGATCTGGACAGCTTGTCTCACCCAGCGGCAGATGTTACGCACCAACTCTGTATCCTGAGGAACAAACAGACAAATAAAGGACAATAAGAGAGGGTGGTAAACGAGTGTAGCCGACTGAGTGAGGTGAGAGAAGGGGTTGGAGTTGCATAATGCTACCGGTCTGTTATCTGTTGGAACTTGGGAGTGCATGGGTAGAAAATAGTCATGGTTTCTGAAGAAGCCCCACTACGGTAAGTGTCCCAAATGTCACCCTATTCTGTATATGAGCCCTGGTGAAAAGTAGTAATTCGCCATTTGGGATGCAGACTTGGTTTTCACATGGATGTTAAATCATTAGCACGTCTCATCTAAAACAGGTTGGCTGATGAGGTGGCATTACCAATGGGCAGAGGGAGGATCTTTTTAGGGTTTTTACCCCCAGAAAATCTAATACAAAATCAAATGTATCACTATCATCCCTCTCAACATGCCTGTAATGGTGAAGCTGATTATAAAGCTTAGTCAGTATTTCTCTGTTTTACAGATATCTAAACCCAACTTCAAATCCGTTAATCATTTGTTGTTCGGAGCCCCCTATTGCACCCGGTTCCTTATATTGAGCATTACTTTTGACCATAGCTCTATAGAGCATGTTATTATTACAGAGGCTCTTGTGTACTTCACTGTTAGTCAGCCCTCCCTCCTCTCTTCATCTGTCTGTATGCGCCTTTCTTCTCTCACCTCATTTTGTTTCCCTGTTCTTCTCTTTCTCTCTCTCTCTCTCTCTCTCAGCCCTCTTCTCACCCAGTCATCTCTCTCTCACTCTGATCCTCTCTCCATCACCTCTTTATTTCAGAGGAAATGGGCTTATATTTTGACATATCCAATAACTGTTGGTATATACAGCCTTGAGCAATGGGTTTTACTCTACTGTATAAAGAAGTGGTATTTACAAGGTCTGTGTGCAAAGCAGATTGAGCACTGAGGTCAGTCTCTCACACGGACTAAAGGTTAGCATTTTATTTTTTAAACTATTAGCAATAAATGGATTTGTAAAAAAATATATAAAAATGGAGGGTCCTGAAAGAAAGAAAATACATTTCCATCTGACTGAATATTTCCTTTCTATTTCCAGGTCATGCTGTGTGATTCAGTAGCACATCAAAAATAACAGCTATTTGTAGAATGATATTTGGCCTGCGTCTGAACATATACTTTAAGAGTGGCACTGAGGGTTGAGGTGTGGGGAAGGGGGAGAAGGGGTGAGGTGTGGGGGAGGGGGGACTAGGGGTGAGGTGTGGGGGAGGGGGGACTAGGGGTGAGGTGTGGGGGAGGGGGGATAGGGGTGAGGTGTGGGGAAGGGGGAGAAGGGGTGAGGTGTGGGGGAGGGGGGACTAGGGGTGAGGTGTGGGGGAGGGGGGACTAGGGGTGAGGTGTGGGGGGAGAGGATAGGAGTGCAGTGTGGGGGGATTGGGGATAGGGGTGAGGTGTGGGGGTGGGGGACTAGGGGTGAGGTGTGGGGGTATAGGGGTGAGGTGTCGGGGATGGGGGATAGGGGTGAGGTGTGGGGGTGGGGGACTAGGGGTGAGGTGTGGGGGATAGAGGTGAGGTGTCGGGGATGGGGGATAGGGGTGAGGTATCGGGGATGGGGGATAGGGGTGAGGTGTGGGGGTGGGGGACTAGGGGTGAGGTGTGGGGGGATAGAGGTGAGGTGTCGGGGATGGGGGATAGGGGTGAGGTGTCGGGGATGGAGGGATAGGGGTGAGGTGTGGGGGTGGGGGACTAGGGGTGAGGTGTGGGGGGATAGAGGTGAGGTGTCGGGGATGGGGGATAGGGGTGAGGTGTGGGGGAGGGGGACTAGGGGTGAGGCGTGGGGGGAGGGGATAGGAGTGCGGTGTGGGGGGATAGGGGTGAGGTGTCGGGGATGGGGGATAGGGGTGAGGTGTGGGGGAGGGGGAAGGGGTTAGGAGTGCGATGTGGGGGGATAGGGGTGAGGTGTCGGGGATGGGGGATAGGGGTGAGGCGTGGGGAGGGGGACTAGGGGTGAGGCATGGGGGAGGGGGACTAGGGGTGAGGTGTGGGGGAGGGGATAGGGGGATAGGGGTGAGGTGTGTGGGAGGGGAATAGGGGTGAATATAATCACATTGGTGCCTAAAAATATGCCAAATGTATTCTAAGGGTGGACAAGAGGGTATAGGGAAGGTTACTCCATAGGAGACAATACAATTCACTTCCAGGATTTGGATAAGATATTAGATTTATGCACTTGTGTCTCTAGCAAGTGCCATCCATAGCAATTTGACTTGATTTATTCAAGACTTACAAACAGTGTATAAACAAGAGTGGAGAGGAGGGTTCAACCAGTCCACTCCCATCTACCTGCCTGCCAAAGACAGATAGAGAGAGAGAGAGAGAGACAGAGAGAAAGAGAGGCCTTATATCTGGGCTCCCTAGAGATGGTTGATAGCGCTGGCTGCTTTCCTGGGGAGATTCATTGGATAGATATTTCTGATCCTGCACACAGCCAATGTATCAGAAATACTTGAAGCAGTGGATGTATTTCTAGGTTGATTTGTAGGTTGAGTAAGTATCAGTGTACAAAGGTGGGAATGAGTGGATATGCAGACTGTGCTACAATGATGTAATTACTAGCTAAACCTTGGACGAAGAGGACCTTCAGTGGATTCTACATGTATTCGGGTCATGGATGCAATTGGCATTGGCTGTATTAATAGAATAGCTGATTATTTTGAGATAAAAATAAAATACTTATTAGCTTGATGTGTATGATAATATTTATCTTTGAGAAAGAGCAAGAGCAGAGACAGAGATACTCTCTAATATTCTCGAACCAGGCAGCCCCGGCCGCCACACAGGAAGAAGAGGGACTAAAACCAATCCTCCCAGAGGGTCATGGGAAATTGCATTATGGCTACTTCAGCACAAGAGGCTGGGTCATGGCCTCCAGCCAAGCACCATTGCCCAACCAGATGCTGCTTGTAAGAACCCTGCTCTCACAGAGGTGGAGCTCTCCCTGCCAGGCATGCCTGGGCCCCTGACAGACAGCTTATTACACAGCAGATGGGGGCCAGGCCAGCTAGCACTCCAGTCTGTGGGGGACATAGGCCGTGGGGGGAGCATAAGGGTGGAGGGCAGAGGGAGGGGCAGAGGAGGCTAAACCTAAGCCCAAGCCCCCTCCTATTGCAGTTTGCCTGTACAACATATTCTGCTTGGCTGGAGAGGCGAAGCACCTGTTTGACAGGCCTGTTACTGGTTCTGGCAAGGGAGACATTCTGTGTCTCTTCTCTATGAGAGCAGGTCTTAGAGCAGACCCTGTTGTACCTCTGCGCTCTGAGACCATTACCTGAAGGTCTGGCAGAGAGGGAGCGGAGGGTGTGACGAGCTACAAACATGCTGTCAACATGAAAAACACGCAGGCATCGTACTGTGGATTCTACAATGGGCATGATTCCCAGAGGAGAGCAGGACCACCAGTGATGGGACACACCAAGGATTGTATCATTCCAGGTTCCATCAGAACGGAATGAACACATTCCAAAACACTAATCCCTCTTGACTGACTGACTGATTGTAACAGTACAGAAGGGGCCATGATGATGAAAATCAAATAAGGGGCACTAGCCGTTAAGGAGGGGAGGTCTAGTATGAAATGAAAAGAGTTGGTGGAAAGGGTACTTGACGGACAATTTTTACCTTATTTCTTTCTTTTCCTTTCTCCCGGTGAGCTGTTTCCGCGGGGCAAGCTGGCATGTGGATTAGTTTCAGCACGACGGGCGGCCCCAGCGGAGGAGCGTGTTTGTGTAGAGGGAGAGGAGAAGGGGAGGTGTATCACCCCCAGGCAGGGTTGTGGAGGGGGTGAGGGCTGTTGAGACAGCCCAGCCCGCCAGAGAGGAGGGTGGGTTACCACAGGCTTACACCTGAAATTTTAATTTTACAGAGCAAGGTCACAAGAGGTCAGCTCTCTCGTTAACAACCCCAGACTCTCAACGGGAGAGCGGGTGTGTGTGTGTGTGTGTGTGTGTGTGTGTGTGTGTGTGTGTGTGTGTGTGTGTGTGTGTGTGTGTGTGTGTGTGTGCGTGCGTGTGTGTGCGTGTATGATGGAAGCTGTTTGTCACCAGGCTGCATGTTCAAAGGGGGCTGAATATAGCTCGGGGAGGAGGCTTCGGTTTTAATTTGTGAATCGGAGGAGTGGAAAAGCTGTATCAAAGGGAAGGAGGGAAAAGAGGATGTATGGAGGAGCGTTATGGAAGGGAAGGAGGGAAAAGAGGATGTCTGGAGGAGCATTATGGAAGGGAAGGAGGGAAAAGAGGATGTATGGAGGAGCGTTATGGAAGGGAAGGAGGGAAAAGAGGATGTCTGGAGGAGCGTTATGGAAGGGAAGGAGGGAAAAGAGGATGTATGGAGGAGCGTTATGGAAGGGAAGGAGGGAAAAGAGGATGTCTGGAGGAGCGTTATGGAAGGGAAGGAGGGAAAAGAGGATGTCTGGAGGAGCGTTATGGAAGGGAAGGAGGGAAAAGAGGATGTATGGAGGAGCGTTATGGAAGGGAAGGAGGGAAAAGAGGATGTATGGAGGAGCGTTATGGAAGGGAAGGAGGGAAAAGAGGATGTATGGAGGAGCGTTATGGAAGGGAAGGAGGGAAAAGAGGATGTATGGAGGAGCGTTATGGAAGGGAAGGAGGGAAAAGAGGATGCATGGAGGAGCGTTATGGAAGGGAAGGAGGGAAAAGAGGATGTCTGGAGGAGCTTTATGGAATGGAAGGAGGGAAAAGAGGATGTCTGGAGGAGCGTTATGGAAGGGAAGGAGGGAAAAGAGGATGTCTGGAGGAGCGTTATGGAAGGGAAGGAGGGAAAAGAGAATGTATGGAGGAGCGTTATGGAAGGGAAGGAGGGAAAAGAGGATGTCTGGAGGAGCGTTATGGAAGGGAAGGAGGGAAAAGAGGATGTATGGAGGAGCGTTATGGAAGGGAAGGAGGGAAAAGAGGATGTATGGAGGAGCTTTATGGAAGGGAAGGAGGGAAAAGAGGATGTATGGAGGAGCGTTATGGAAGGGAAGGAGGGAAAAGAGGATGCATGGAGGAGCGTTATGGAAGGGAAGGAGGGAAAAGAGGATGTCTGGAGGAGCGTTATGGAATGGAAGGAGGGAAAAGAGGATGTCTGGAGGAGCGTTATGGAAGGGAAGGAGGGAAAAGAGGATGTCTGGAGGAGCGTTATGGAAGGGAAGGAGGGAAAAGAGGATGTCTGGAGGAGCGTTATGGAAGGGAAGGAGGGAAAAGAGGATGTCTGGAGGAGCGTTATGGAAGGGAAGGAGGGAAAAGAGGATGTCTGGAGGAGCGTTATGGAAGGGAAGGAGGGAAAAGAGGATGTATGGAGGAGCTTTATGGAAGGGAAGGAGGGAAAAGAGGATGCATGGAGGAGCTTTATGGAAGGGAAGGAGGGAAAAGAGGATGTCTGGAGGAGCGTTATGGAAGGGAAGGAGGGAAAAGAGGATGTATGGAGGAGCTTTATGGAAGGGAAGGAGGGAAAAGAGGATGCATGGAGGAGCTTTATGGAAGGGAAGGAGGGAAAAGAGGATGTCTGGAGGAGCGTTATGGAAGGGAAGGAGGGAAAAGAGGATGTATGGAGGAGCTTTATGGAAGGGAAGGAGGGAAAAGAGGATGTATGGAGGAGCGTTATGGAAGGGAAGGAGGGAAAAGAGGATGTCTGGAGGAGCGTTATGGAAGGGAAGGAGGGAAAAGAGGATGTCTGGAGGAGCGTTATGGAAGGGAAGGAGGGAAAAGAGGATGTATGGAGGAGCGTTATGGAAGGGAAGGAGGGAAAGAGGATGTATGGAGGAGCGTTATGGAAGGGAAGGAGGGAAAAGAGGATGTATGGAGGAGCGTTATGGAAGGGAAGGAGGGAAAAGAGGATGTCTGGAGGAGCGTTATGGAAAGGAAGGAGGGAAAAGAGGATGTATGGAGGAGCGTTATGGAAGGGAAGGAGGGAAAAGAGGATGTCTGGAGGAGCTTTATGGAAGGGAAGGAGGGAAAAGAGGATGTATGGAGGAGCTTTATGGAAGGGAAGGAGGGAAAAGAGGATGTATGGAGGAGCGTTATGGAAGGGAAGGAGGGAAAAGAGGATGTATGGAGGAGCTTTATGGAAGGGAAGGAGGGAAAAGAGGATGTATGGAGGAGCGTTATGGAAGGGAAGGAGGGAAAAGAGGATGTATGGAGGAGCGTTATGGAAGGGGAGGAGGGAGAAATTACTAACCTGTGGTTGCTGAGGCAAACGTGAATAAGAGATATGAGATAACGGAAACCAAAGTCTACCTTCCTTCGAGCAAGACACTATCTGTCTTAACCACTCACTCATTAGACTGCACTCACAAACCACATTAATAATGACATGTGTGATCAAATGAAAAATCATGACAACTGCCATCAAATGAGAATGAAACTCGTACAAAAAACATTGTGATATTTACATTGTGATAAACACTTAAAGGCCAAGTACAACCTCATCATCACTTCTAAATAAAGTGAAGCCGGTTCAGAAGGGAAACCCAAGTCTGGTCGCATCAGCTGATCGCATCAGAGTCCTTCAATAAGCTCATGTTGCAAGGTTTGGCTGCTACAGGGTTGTCATTGATTGCGAGGATCAACCATGTTGCTGCTCTACTGTTGTCAATAGCCGGCTACAAACTAGCTAGCTAAGTAGAATTAGTATCATATCTATTGTATACTTTCTGTTTTCCCAATGCCAGTTTTGGGGCATAGTCTGTTCTCTCGGCCAACATACCCCATCACCCCTAACTTTAACCGAAAACATTTTCCCTCAGATTTCAAGTTTTACCTTGAACCTTAGTGGGGAAGCTGACACTGTAGCACGTTGCAACAAATAACCAGGACTTGCCTTTAGCTTCCAGCCATGTGGATTGGCTCCTGATTCTAGCATTACCTAGATCCTGTGGGCTTGCTAAACACCCACATGACCATCCGCTGTTGACGATCAAGCGTCAATCACCTCTAATGTAAACGTTCTGTCAGAGAGCATATTTCAGACACACTAATATGCAGGCTTATTCTAGCAATCTATGGGGTCTATTTCTTCTCGTTACCAGGTCGTCATCTACTCTTCTCTCATGACTTACCGACATACACTATTAGGCGTAAGCTTCAGCTCAGGTACTCTATGTTGTAGGCCTAGGTTTAGATTATCATGTCACTTCCACTGCCCACTCTGTGCATGTATCAGTAGTGACATTAGGCTATTTGGATAGCACAGGTGGTTATATGTAGCTACCATTTTAGTTTTCGGTTCTGGGGGTTTGTTCGTGTTATGCAATTTAAATGGTATGTTATGGCCACTGCAACAGTCATTGTCTGGTCTTCCCTCCGTACGATGTCTTCTGTCTTCTATCTTTCTATTCCAAATTTCCGTTTGGAAAGAAAGCCTTTCTTTATTATGGTCCAATAGCAGGGATTCAATTAATCTCGGCTGTCAAGACCCTTCGGTGGGTAGTCTGCTCAGGGATCCATCTTTCCGCCTACTCTTCATGGCCTACGGAGAAGCGACCACCGTGCATATCAAGAGTATCTCTCCTCTCTCAGTAGCACAAGTTTGAGTTAACTTAAGGCAATAGTGCTGGGTTGATGTTGCGCTTGCTAGAGGCGGTCTGTTTGATGGCGTTTATGGGTTCTACAGTCTGAAAAGCACAACATTCTATATAGCATATCGTGCCCACCTCCTGTAGTTATTCTAGCATCTTTATATGTTGCTTAGGTCTGGCAGTGAGCTACTCTGAAGGAGCAGAGACTACGCGTTGTAATATTTTCTAATAAAGGGTTAAATGTACACGTGGTGTATCCTTTCTGAATTAGATTTTTATTTTTATTTTTTTACAACAAAATGTTAAACTACTCATCTTCAAAAAAAGAACAGTACAGTAGCTACCGTTGGTTATATAATCCGAGGGAGCAGTTGTGAATGACTGATTGAAATGGCAAATTAATAAAACATTCAAATGAGATTTCCCTACCATTTCCATAGCGTCAGAACGAATGTATTTCCCGCTGTTGCGTTGAGAGGTGGCACCGCCGCCACGCACGCGGAGCGGCGGGGTGTGATGGAATGATATTGCCTCCCTCTCTTTAGTTCACTCCGAGGTTACCTGCCTGCGGGCACATGGCTTTGATTAGCTTTTTGTCTTACAGCAGAAAATCTAACGGCAGAGGGGATATAACTCTGGAAATTTACGGCTACTGTGAGAGAAAATAGCTTTGTCTCCTTCCCCGGTTATAGACGGGAACTCGTTCGTTCGTACGTTCGTTTCATTCATTCATTCATTCCCCTCTCCACCGCGGGCCTGGGGTGGGACTCAAGTCAAGATGGTAAGATTGAAAATCACAGCTTTCCATTCTTTGCCTTTACCCGTATCCAGATAACTAACGCCTTTAGGTTGTAGTATAGTAACATGCTGTGTGCTGTTTCAGGCACATACAGTAACAACACTCATCACTTACTGTACTGTATATCACACACTGCTTTAGTCACTGTGCTGTTTATAGCAGACTTGTTTCATCATTAGTGATGTGTAGCTACAAGCTAAACCTTCCTCTCCCACTCAATATACATGCGTACTGTATTGTACATCCACATACACTGAGAAGGCATGGTATCCTGTGCCTAAGGATACATTGTACTGCTCCCATCCAAAATGAGAGCTAAGTGGAGGCTCAGAGCATTTTGAGATCAACTCTAGGCAGGATTGGTAGGCTACAAGCTATACTACAGCATACTACAGCTGTAAAGCTGCAATATCCCAATACCATCAGTGTACGGAATATCAGTCTTCAGATAGTATACTCAAACTCTATGACATATTTTTCACCCTGTTAAGTCAGAACAGCCTGCCTGCCGTGCTGTAAACTGATGAGGGTTAGTATTAACCTCCTGAGTGGAGAGGTGTGATACTCTGTGATATCCGTGCTTTTAAAAAGGCCCCTTCCGTCATCTTCCAGAGCAGCACTACTCTGTGTTTTAATGACCTTGTTTTAACATTAAGACATGGTGGTGTTAGAGAGTCAGGTAGGTAGAGTAGAGAGTCCTGTTACTGACTTGACCACCGCACCGCCGGGCTACGGGCAGTTAGACGACAGGCCGTGTCACACATGTTCAAGTCAAAAGCACAACTGACTCTCACAGAGAGACAGGCTAATGTGTAAACATTTAGATAGGCTGCTAGCAAAAGAAGGTTCTCACATATCGTCTCTGACATTAAACGGTGAGTTTAGACAGTGTGAGGGAATGTGTGTGGTCGTCTACCGGTGGACAACATGGTGTACGGTTAAGAGCAGAAGAAAAATAAAAGTAAAAAATTATATATATATAATAAATTAAAAAAAGAGCAGTAACGCGTCAAACAGCCAAAGGCTTATTTAAACTGCCATTATATTCCCTGGTGACTGATCTGCCCATCCCATCTCATGTTCCATACTGATGACATGCATCAAGCAAACAAATAGAAGTGTTGACTACAGTCACATGCTCGAACCGTTTAACCAAACGCTACATTAAACTCAGACAATGCAGCATCTCATTTGAGAGAAGCCAAGTCAGATAGAGAAGGATTGCTCCGTATGGATTATTACAATCATTAAATGTTTCAACTAAATGTGAAATGATAGAAAGATGTGTATTTTAGGAGGGCGCTGATGAGACATCGCCGCTCCATTGGAGTGGAGTCAGTCTCCATTAAACCAGAATAAACGCTCCAACCCACTCCTTCAGTGGTTTTCATTGCCTGTGTCCCACCTCGTACCAGATCACGCATCCCCTTTTACTCCTTCTACACTGGGAAAAGCACCCAAGTGGATAGCTCCACCTTCGAGTCTGATTCGACACACCCTGAATATAATCACTCTCACACTGAGATATTCAGACAGTCATAGAGCTACAGCTACTCGCTCAGAAAATCTTCTAAAATCAGCCATGTTGAACTACCTCCACACTGCCGATGTAATGAACTACTGATATGATGAATGCTATTTATCAGTCACCACCATGGCATCGTACAGTAGGAGTCAGTAGCAGAGCAACAGAGAGGAGTTGTTGACTCCACTCAGCTGTAGTGGTAGAACAGTGGTTTCTCCGTGACAGAGCAGAGTCCATTAGAAAGCAGACTGTCTGGTGTATCTGACAGTGTGATCATTCAATTTTATAAGAGCTGTATCTAACCAGATGTTCACAAAAATAGGTGTGTAGTCGATATTTCAACTTGTAGTCAAGTGCAGTCTGAGTCTGAAGTCTGCACTGAGGCTTACAGCAGTTGAGAAGTCAGTGAGGCGGGCACTATGGCAACGTCAGTAGTAGAGTTGAGTCTTCAGTCAGTCAGTCAGTCAAAAAGGTGTTTGTTCACAGAGGCACACAGTAGTTGAGCTGAGGGCTTACCTGCCCACAGGCCAGTCCCATGCCCCTCTCCCCCATACCATGTGGGCAAGACAGATTCAACTCCAAGGCATCAGCTCCTGAGGCCTGTTGAAAGAATAACACAGGCGGAACCAGATCGTTATCACAAGCTTTTTTTGTTTTTTTTGTTTATACAAATGATCACCATGAACACATTTTAATTAAATGGAAGATGCCATCACCTTTCCTTTTTTTGGGGAAAAACCAAGAGCTACAATATTATTCACGTGTATTTGATTTCTTGTTCATGTCAAAAACCTGGGCAGATTTCATACCCCAAAATGTTCTCCCACGAATTTGGTTAAGGGATGGATCTTTTAACAATTCATTCACTTGCGTGCATTTCCGTGTTACACCATGTCGGATTGATATTCCATTTATTTACGCACCAACACCACAGCATGAAGTGGATGCGGATTTGCAGATGTACTGAAGATGCACACACACTGTACATTTACCGAAATGCAATTCAATGCAAAACAATGGAGACTGGAAAAAGAGGGCCCTAAAATAGATGAGACAAATTATAACTGTTTCGCATGGATCGGCATCAGATGACACTGTAACATGGACTGGTGGAGAGAGAGAGCGAGAGAGAGAGAGAGAGCGAGAGAGAGACTAGGGCGTCGAGTGAACGCATCGAGAGAAGAGCGGCGCGAGGGAAGCAACGGCTGAGCCGGAAAGGCATCTGACAGGCAATTACGTTTCCGTGGGGGCTTTAAAACACATCACAAGAGGGATTTAAACAATTACAAACAGCTCCACAAACCTGCCAGAGAGTCTCCAGCTGCGGATTTATGATTTGGCCTCAGACTGACAACCATTAGAGACAGAGAAAAGAATAATAAGCATTTTAGCCTTACAAAGTGCACATTTCATGGTCAATTGAGGCCCAAACGCAGTCACAACATGGTCATAATGCATCGGGATCCCCAAAGCCAATTATCAATCATGTTTAATTTCACCCTTCTTCCTTAAGCCCTTCGTGGAGTAAAGGGAGGGGGTGGCCGACGGATTTATTTTGTTCTATAGTCTTTTTTCCTCGCTCTCTCTCATTTCAGATCATAATAAACTTTGCAATGATATGTGAAGGAAGATGGTTGGGGGAGGTGTTTGATATTGTGGGCTCAGTTTAGAGAGCCAAGGATGAGGCGAGTGTATCATGTACACAACAGAGAACAGAGACTGTGTGTTAGACATGTCTTCATCCCATCCCCCCAGCTCAGAGAGAGACAGAAAGAGAGAGACAGAAAGAGAGAGAGAGAGAGAGAAACAGCTAGACA
Organism: Oncorhynchus masou masou; assembly: GCF_036934945.1. NCBI lineage: Eukaryota > Metazoa > Chordata > Actinopteri > Salmoniformes > Salmonidae > Oncorhynchus > Oncorhynchus masou. The sequence goes on along the minus strand of NC_088241.1, from coordinate 47,632,161 downwards.
GAGACAGTTTTGTTAATTATCTATTTCACTTGCTTTGACAATGTAAACATGTGTTTCCCATGCCAATAAATCAATTTGAATTGAATTTAAATGAAATTGAGAGAGAGACAGAGAAATAGCGAGAGAGAGAGAGAGCGAGAGAGAGAGAGAGAGAGAGAGAGAGAGAGAGAGAGCGAGAAAGAGAACATCCCTCTCCTCTCATCTGTGATTGGCTGTCTGCTCCAGGTTGCTGTGTCTGTCAGGCCGAGTGTGATGCATTCAATCGGATAGTTTTCTGTACCTTTCCCTCATGAATATCAGGAAGTGTAGGTGTTGGTCTCCATCTGAATCATACCAAGTTTTCCATGGAAATCCAACATGGACCTAGTTAGCTTTGTTCAGTTCGAGAGATGCGAGCACCAAATTATGTAGACACGCCCAAATGTGCATAGCTTACCCCAGGCTTATCCACACAATATGTTTAGACAATGCGCATGTGCAAAATATGAAATCAGCTCAATGCAACGAACGAAGCTCGGCAAAGCAGCGAGGCATATGCTGACCCTGTCCATTAACAGTGACTGGAGTCAGGAACGTGAGTCAACGATTTGAACGGACGGGAAGGAATGCATGAAAACCTAGGCACCTTTCCTGAGATTTGGATGCAGTTTTAGCAAATGTTGATATTTTTTAGCATAAAAAATACCAGAATCATTGAGGAAAAACATGAAATAACAAAAAAGAATTAACATTTATCTACCCTGCCTACTCTGACCGCACATCACTGATTATTTAGAACCATTATGAGGGACAGTGCAGTACCATATTAGGACCTGCATTTTAGGGGTGCATACAAACACACACACACACACAACAGAAAGAAACATGGAGAAAAGGGACGACACTGACAAAGCTGTAAGCATCTGAAACCCGTCAAATCGCACGCACGCGCGCACGCATACACTTGAACCCAATTATGAATTAGGCTCTACTCCAGCTGTATAAATTGTAAATGCGCAATGTATGAAGCAGGCCATGCGCATAGGAAATAAAGGCCAAGCATTGCATTAATATTTATATACTTTGTCCCAGGGGCGATAAGGCTCTGGTCAAAAGTAGTGCACTATTAAGGGAATTGGGTGCCATATGGGACAGATACTGTACATAGGGATCATGATCCAGGAGAGACCAGGAAGCAGAGAGGAGAGCTTCTAGAGGTTGAACGATACGCTCCATAACCAAGCCAGAGGCCCCAAGCAGATATTTATGCAACCTGACACTGCCTTTGACATGGATTATCAACCCACAACTTGATAAGGGAAACATAACCTAGCACCGTTACAGACTCTAGAGCATCAATGTTGGTGTGATCTCCACGGGTATTACAAACAAGATATGAGCCATAAAAGTGCCTTAAGGACAGATACAGCCTATCTGTCTGTCGGTCTTTCTGTCACCACAAATGGACAAGCAGACAAAAAAATGCATTTCTCGTGGCACCCTGAATGAAGTAATAGTTGTAGAAAATATATACAATACCGGTCAAATGTTTTAGAACACCGACTCATTCAAGGGTTTTTCCTTGTTTTACTATTTTCTACATTGCAGAATAATAGTGAAGACATCAAAACTATGAAATAACACATATGGAATCAAGCAGTAACCAAAAAAGAATATTTATATTTCAAATAGCCACCCTTCACTTTGATGACAGCTCTGCACACTCTTGGCATTCTCTCAACAAGATTCATGAGGTAATCACCTGGAATGCATTTCAATTAACAGGTGTGCTTTCTTAAATGTGAATTTGTGGAATTTCTTTCCTTCTTAATGCATTTGAGCCAATCAGTTGTGCTGTGACAAGGTAGTGGTGGTATACAGACGATAGCCCTATTTGGTAAAATACCAAGTTCATATTATGGCAAGAACAGCTCAAATAAGCAAAGAGAAACGACCGCCCATCATTACTTGAGGACATGAAGGTCAGTCAATCTGGAAAAATAACTTTGAAAGTTTCTTCAAGTGCAGTCGCAAAAACCATCAAGTGCAATGATGAAACTGGCTCATGAGGACAGCCACAGGAAAGGAAGACCCAGAGTTACCTCTGCTGCAGAGGATAAATTCATTAGAGTTACCAGCCTTAGAAATTGCAGCCCAAGTAACAGACACATCTCAACATCAACTGTTCAGAAGAGACTGTGAATCAGGCCTTCATGATCGAATTGCTTCAAAGAAACCACATCCAAAGGACACCAATAAGAAGAAGAGGCTTGCTTGGGCCAAGAAACACGAGCAATGGACATGGGAGATTTTTGGTTCTAAACGCTGTGTCTTCGTGAGACGTGGTGTGGGTGAACGGATGATGTACGCATGTGTATTTTGCACCATGAAGCACTGAGGAGGTGTTATGGTGTGGAGGTGCCTTGCTGGTGACACTGTCTGTGATTTATTTAGAATTCAAGGCACACTTAACCAGCATAGCTACCACAGCATTCTGCAGCGATACGTCATCCCATCTGTTTTGGGCTTAGTGGGACTATCATTTATTTTTCAACAGGGTCATTACCCAACACACCTCCAGGCTGTGTAAGGGCTATTTGACCAAGAAGAAGAGTGATTATATTATAAAAATAAAGCAAACTGAATGGAATATGGGGAAAATTCCCCAAATTCTTTTTAAATTTTCAACATAGAAATGTTACCAAATATGTTTTATTGAAACTTTTTTACAAATGATGAAGTCACTCATTGAAGTAAAGGACTTTAAGAATATGTTTTTGTTTCAGTCTCCTCCATCTCCACTAACCAAAGCTAATGTTATGGATTTTTTCCCTAATAATAATGTAAAATTAACATCTCTACGGAAAGACTCATGTGAAGGCCAAATTACAGGAGGAGGAACTTCTTGATGGATTAAAGCCTTTAATTCCAGGAAAACTCCAGGACTGGATGGCATACCAGTTCTACCAAACCTTTTTGATATACACAGAGGACTGTTATTAGCATGTTTTAACCTCTCCTATATAAATGGTAGATTATCGGACACTTAACAAGAAGGTCTGATTTCATTATTACTGAAACAGGATCCAAGTGGTAAATATAAAGATCCAGTCTAAAACAATTGGAAGCCTCTTACACTTTACATTTTTTTTTTTTAATTTTACCAGGCAAGTCAGTTAAGAACAAATTCTTATTTTCAATGACGGCCTAGGAACAGTGGGTTAACTGCCTGTTCAGGGGCAGAACGACAGATTTGTACCTTGTCAGCTCGGGGGTTTGAACTTGCAACCTGTCGGTTACTAGTCCAACGCTCTAACCACTAGGCTACCCTGCCACCCCACTTCAGTGTTGTGATGCAGAAATTCTAGCAAAATGCTTGGCACATAGAATTAAAAAGGTATTGTCAGATATTATTTATTCTAATCAGACAGGTTTTTTACATGGACGGTACATTGGAGATAATATAAGTACTGGAATTAATAGAATAATATTGAAAATCGGATGAAACCAGGCCTGGTTTTCATCGCTGATTTTGAAAAGGCTTTTGATAAAGTATGACTGGAGTTAATGCCTGGAATATTTACATTTTGTAGAATCTCTTATAAAATGGGTTAGAGTTATGTATAGTAACCCTAGGTGTAAAATAGTAAATAATGGCGACATCTCAGAAAGTTTTAAACTGTCAAGGGGAGTAAGACAAGATTGTCCACTATCGGCATATCTATGTATTATTGCCATTGAAATGTTAGCTGTTAAAATCAGATCCAATAATAATATTACGGGATTAGAAATCCAGGGCTTAAAAACAAAGGTGTCATTGTACGCTGTCGATACATGCTTTCTTTTAAAACCACAATTAGATTCCCTCCACAGTCTCATAGAGGATCTAGATACTTTTTCTAACCTCCATGTATTAAAACCAAATTATGATAAGTGTACTAAATTACATATTGGATCACTACAAAATGCAACGTTTACATTACTGTGTAGTTTACCAATAAAATGGTCTGACGGTGATGTGGACATAGTCGGTATACATATCCAGAAAGAAAGAAATGATCTCACTCCAATACATTTAATAGAAAGTTAGCAAAAATAGATAAGTTCTTGCTACAATGGAAAGGAAAATACCTGTCTATTTGTGGAAAAATCACCCTGATTAACTCCTTAGTCATATCAGTTTACCTATTTGCTTATGGTCTTGCCAACACCTAGTGACCTGCTTTTTAAATTATATGAAGAAAAAATATTACATTTTATTTGGAATGGCAAGCCAGACAATTAAAAGGGCCTATTTATATAATGAATATGAATTTGGAGGGTAGAAATAAATATTAAAGCATTAGACCTCTCACTAAAGGCATCAGTCACACAAAAGTTATACTTACTCCAAAATGGTTCTCTAGTAAATTAGTAAGAATGTTCAAGAATGGCATTTTTCCCTTTATTCAGATTACAACCTCTCACTTTTGGTTATTTGAAAACGAAATAATCTCCAAGATATTGTTATTTTTTAAACAAGCCTTAGAAAGTTGGTGGCAATTTCAGTTTAATCCACCAGAAAATACAGAACAAATAATACAACAAATATTGTGGTTATACTCAAATATACTAATAAATGTAAAAAATAAAAAAATAAAAAATATATAATCTTTGTAAATGACATCATAAATAGGACTGGTGGAGCTATGTCACACATGCTGCTAACACAAACATGAAAAAGTCTGCTCTACCCCAAAAATTACAACCAACTAATTACAGCATTACCACAAAAATGGAAAAGGCAAGTGGAAAGGGTAAAAGTAAGGAACTTGTCTGTCGGCCCTGCATTAATTAAAGACCAAAAATGGTTAAAGAAAATTGTGATAAATATAAATATATACCAGTTTCATTTAAGGACCAAAAAATTGCAAAATAGTTGGTTATAGATTTTCGACATACCGATTCCATGACGCCGGATTCAATTATATATATATATATAATTATATATACGCTGCTCAAAAAAATAAAGGGAACACTTAAACAACACAATGTAACTCAAAGTCGATCACACATGCTGTTGTGCAAATTAAATAGACAACAGGTGGGAATTATAGGCAATTAGCAAGACAACCCCAATAAAGGAGTGGTTCTGCAGGTGGTAACCACAGACCACTTCTCAGTTCCCATGCTTCCTGGCTGATGTTTTGGTCACTTTTGAATGCTGGCAGTGCTTTCACTCTATATATATATATATATATATACACACACAGTGGGACAAAAAAGTATTTAGTCAGCCACCAATTGTGAAAGTTCTCACACTTAAAAAGATGAGAGAGGCCTGTAATTTTCATCATAGGTACACTTCAACTATGACAGACAAACTGAGAGAAAAAAATCAAGAAAATCACATTGTAGGATTTTTAATGAATTTATTTGCAAATTATGGTGGAAAATAAGTACTTGGTCACCTACAAACAAGCAAGATTTCTGGCTCTCACAGACCTGTAACTTCTTCTTTAAGAGGCTCCTCTGTCCTCCACTCGTTACCTGTATTAATGGCACCTGTTTGAACTTGTTATCAGTATAAAAGACACCTGTCCACAACCTCAAACAGTCACACTCCAAACTCCACTATGGCCAAGACCACAGAGCTGTCAAAGGACACCAGAAACAAAATTAATGACCTGCACCAGGCTGGGAAGACTGAATCTGCAATAGGTAAGCAGCTTGGTTTGAAGAACTCAACTGTGGGAGCAATTATTAGGAAATGGAAGACATACAAGACCACTGATAATCTCCCTCAATATGGGGCTCCACACAAGATTTCACCCCGTGGGGTCAAAATGATCTCAAGAACGGTGAGCAAAAATCCCAGAACCACACGGGGGGGACCTAGTGAATGACCTGCCGAGAGCTGGGACCAAAGTTACAAAGCCTACCATCAGTAACACACTACGCCGCAAGGGACTCAAATCCTGCAGTGCCAGACGTGTCCCCCTGCTTAAACCAGTACATGTCCAGACCCGTCTGAAGTTTGTATTTTGATGATCCAGAAGAAGATTGGGAGAATGTCATATGGTCAGATGAAACCAAAATATAACCTTTTGGTAAAAACTCAACTCGTCGTGTTTGGAGGACAAAGAATGCTGAGTTGCATCCAAAGAACACCATACATACTGTGAAGCATGGGGGTGGAAACATCATGCTTTGGGGCTGTTTTTCTGCAAAGGGACCAGGACGACTGATCCATGTAAAGGAAAGAATGAATGGGGCCATGTATCGTGAGATTTTGAGTGAAAACCTCCTTCCATCAGCAATGGCATTGAAGATGAAACGTGACTGGGTCTTTCAGCATGACAATGATCCCAAACACACTGCCCGGGCAACGAAGGAGTGGCTTCGTAAGAAGCATTTCAAGGTCCTGGAGTGGCCTAGCCAGTCTCCAGATCTCAACCCCATAGAAAATCTTTGGAGGGAGTTGAAAGTCCGTGTTGCCCAGCAAGAGCCCCAAAACATCACTGCTCTAGAGGAGATCTGCATGGAGGAATGGGACAAAATACCAGCAACAGTGTGTGAAAACTTTGTGAAGACTTACAGAAATCGTTTGACCTGTGTCATTGCCAACAAAGGGTATATAACAAAGTATTGAGATAAACTTTTGTTATTGACCAAATACTTATTTTCTGCCATAATTTGCAAATAAATTCATAAAAAATCCTACATTTTCAAATCCTGTGGATTTTTTTCCCTAATTTTGTCTGTCATTGTTGAAGTGTACCTATGATGAAAATTACAGGCCTCTCATCTTTTTAAGTGGGAGAACTTGCACAATTGGTGGCTGACTAAATACTTTTTTGCCCCACTGTGTGTGTATATATATATACATATAATATAAAATATATATATATAATATAAAATATATATATATAAAATATATATATATATATATATATATATATATATATATATTTGCCCAAAAAATATATGGGGAATTGCAGACAATTGCATTGATGGAAGCAACAATCTATCCGCAATATTAAAGCTGATCCAACCCCTAAAATTAAAAAATGTAAAAAAGTAGAGTGATGGAGTGCTGCATCAGATGACCTGGCCTCCACAATCCCCCGACCTCAACCAAATTGAGATAGTTTGGAATAAGTGAAGGAAAAGCAGCCAACAAGTGCTCAGCATGTGTGAGAACAACTCCAAGACTGTTGGAAAGACTGAAGCTTCATTCCAGGTGAAGCAGGTTGAAAGCATGCCAAGAGTGTGCAAAGCTGTCATCAAGGAAAAGAGTGGCTATTCGAAGAATCTAAAATCTAAAATATTTTTTGGGGTTACTACATGATTCCATGTGTTACATTTTATAGTTTTGGTGTCTTCACTATTATTCTAACATGTATAAAATAGTACAAATAAAGAAAAACCCTTCCAAAACTTTTGATCGGTAGTGTATATATAATAATAATAATTGATAAGCAGCCCCTAAAAAAAATTCTGTTTGTAATTGAAAAATTCTGACAACTGAGCAATGTAAAATACAAATATTTAGGAAAAGTCAGGGAAGGAGCAGGACGTTGCCTACAAAATGTCAGATCTATTTTAATTTCAAAATCCAACGGCAGTGGGCGTCGGCTTTGGCAGTTCTAATGTTAAGGCGTTCATGGACCATCACCATCAATGTTTCCATGTTTTCTTCTCTTATCTGTTTGGTATTGAATTGAATAAAATAGGAATGTCTCACAGTAAGAATTTTACTTTAGGAATTGTAGCCTCTAGCACATGGCTATGATGCAACCTTTCCTCTCCAAAGCTGGGAATTTTTAAATGAGAAACGTAAAGGGGAAAAAAGAGGAAAGTTGACTGAACTGGAGTGACAGTTGAAAGTAGGGAAATGTTTCACTTCAGATTGACACTTCAGTAAGGAGGAGGGCGAGGAAGAAAAAAACGACTTTTAAGTAGTACCCTTAGGCAAGGAACAGTGTTAAGTGTTCTCTTACAGATTTCAAAGTGGAAATGAATGGTTGACTTTCCTTGAAAACGGAGTTGCCATAGCAACACAGCTTTTATTTCATATTTCCACTGCTACAGGTAGTTAAATAGACGCACAATAGATGTGATGAAGAAGAATAAAAGAGTGGTTCTGACGGTTCTTCCTCCTGAGGTGTGTTGCTGCCGAACCTGGACCATTCACCAAAACTAACCCCTTCTCTTTCCAACCTCCCGATTTAGACTATATCCCCCTACTGCTCCCATCTGTGCTGGTGTTGCAACAAGGGGTTTTCACAGAAGGAAAATAAGATGAAATATTCCCCATGTAAAGTCATGGCTAGAGGGCATCTTTAAACCCTTCGGACCTCTCAGGGTTCTCCTGCGGAGAAGTGTGTAGGGATCTGGCCTTGGTACAATGGGTGGAGGAGGGTTCAAACCCTATGTGCAATATCACAGACATAGTCCTAGCCAAGGTACTTATCCTGCATAGCTGGTTTCACTGGGTTATCCTCAATCCTATTTTATGACTGTATAAATTCTTCATGGATAAGGAGGCATGCTAAGTGAATAACTATGATAATAATATTCTTAAAGTGAGACGAGGAGGGAGGGTTTATTAAGGGAGGGAGAAAGGAAGGAAAATAAAATTGCATACCACATACTTTAAATCAAATATATTCTAGGAGATCTGATGGTGATGATGATGGTTGGGGAGGTGGGGATGGAGGGGGAAGCCTGACAGGTTGTTTTAAATGAGGTAGGAGAGAGAGTGGCGCATCAATGAAATCAATAGCGGCATTAACACATTGAGCTGTTAAAGCTGTTTGCATTCTGACATTTTCCTTTAGCACAATTAAGCGGTTGAGATATGCGAGTCAACTCTGATTAGCTGAGCAGTTGCTAAACCTGACGTAACCATGGTGTGCCTACGCCGAGCTACCTCAGTTTATCTCAGGGGTCTTTCACACCAAATTGTTTTGAAGCGGTTTCTCCAAACTCTGGTGTGTTTACCCCCTTAGTTTGGTTCGTTTAGACTGGTGTGAACACTATGTACACTCAGACACGCACCAAACTATGCCCTGTGGTTCGCTCAAAAAGGGTGGTCTCAGTCCGTTATCATACCGTGGTACAGTTCGCTGCAGGTGTGAACGCAGTCCGAACCAAACACAGGAAAGGAACCAGAGGCGAGCAGAATTTTTGGCTGTTTGAATGTGAGCATTTGATAAAATGCACGCATTATTATAACTTGATATCTCTGAAACATTTTGTGAGTAGCAGCTAATTTCTGAGCGCATCCTATGCATATTAGGGGAGACCAGGGATGTACGTGTAGGCTCATTAATATTCAATGCACGTTTCAGTTAGAGCGGCTGTCTCACCGTTTTCCTCCCGCATGTTGTTGGAAGACCAAAGCGAAATATGATGATTGGAACACACAAGTGATGCTCCATGAGGATCATAGATGTATGAAACTAATGGTTGCATGAGCACATCACTTTCTTTAGGCATTTCAGTTCGTTTAACATTTGGCAAATGTGAAACCCCCCCCCCAATACACTGTCGCAAATAAACAAACTGTGATTGGAACTATAGCTCAGAACTGTGTGTGACAACGCCCTGAAACATAAAAGAGAACACTGCTAGATCAGTTCTCTGTTGGTTAAAAAAAGAAACCCCACAGCCATGTAGCACATGTTTGAAACACCTTGTCCTTGTCAGTGTCAGTGTTTGATGCGATCAGGGACGTGTTTAAGAAGCTTTGGAAGGGGAATGGGGGAAGAGGGAGGGTAGAGGGGAAGGGGGGAGAGTTGGAGCACTCCAACCTCACATATGGGTGAGCCTGAAGATGTCTGGCCTGTAAAAGCTTCCATATCCACATCCCCTCCCTCCTTTCCCTCCCTCCCTCCCTCCATCATTGTTTCACTCCCACAGTGTCATCTGTCTCCGTGCTTACAGCCACTTGGCAGCCTACCACAGGTTTAGGGCAGATAAACATTTAACTAAATGTTGCACCCACTCCAAATCCAGGATTACATCCCTCTCATTCAATATTTGGGGTGTTTAAACACTTGCAGTGGATGTGGCTTTCTGCCTGGTCTGAAGATCTAAATCAAATTCCACAAATATAACCCAAGTGAGGGACACAGAGAAAGAAGCTGTGCTAGTCGTGACAATTCTAAACATGTCAGTACCGGAAATAATGTTATAACCATTCCTGGCCAGCATTTAGGAGTTTACATTTGAAGAAAGAAATCAACATTGCTTAGACCTACCTCTGCCATCTTGGCAAGCTCTGTCCAGTCAGCTTTGTTGTAGCTGCACATTATACTGGAGATAATGACCTAGAGAAAGAGAGAAGAATCATATAACACTGAGTGATAAATCCATTGCGGCTCAAACTAAAAGTTTCATTTCAACACATTAGAAAACAGATCTGAGAGGAGGCAGCCATTATCCTATCTTTAAGAAGCACCGGCATTGTCCTCCCTCAGTCACAAAATCAATATTTATAATTTTATAAGATCAGGACAAATCCAGTGTGTTTGCCAGCGTTATTAAAACAATAAAAACACCAGAGAGAGGTACAGATGTAGGATCTTCATTTGAGTCCGTTTGCTACGGAAGGAAAATGATCCTGCAGGGAAAGGGAATATGGATTATTATGATACATTTTTGCTTGGGAAAATCAAGTCTGAAATTTAAAAGTGGAAATTACAAACTTCAGAAGCCTTTTTAAACCTTAGATACACTACAAGTGTAAAATGTCCCGCATTTCAGGAAAGTTCTCTTGCAACAGGGAGATCAAATTAAGATCCTACACATGTATTTGCAGGAGGCTCTGAGTGGATTAGACTAGGTCTCTCTCCTCCAGACATACAATAAGCCCTCTATAAAACAGGTTATATAGGCCCCTGCTTCTTAATATTGCCTCCCGGTTTTAAGTAATCACAGAAATAAAAAGGACCATGATGTATAGACATGATGCTGAGGATCCCCGATGGGTCCAATCCACAAAGAGGTAAGAGCTACTACCCCCATTGGCTGGGAGGCAGAGGACGTCTTCTGGAGATATTGAGGAACATTATTTCTGACCACATATATCTGATGTGCCTGCTTTGTGTTATAACTGTCTGGAAACTGTGTGTGTGTGTGTTCATGGTCAGCTGATTGTATGTCTATACAGAGAAAATCACTGAAAAAAGGTTACATCTCTGTGGAATTAGATCACACTACACCTTTCCTTCTGTATCAACATTATAAAGGAATTCAAAGTAAACGCTGATGCTAAGTAGCTATTAATCAAGTACTGTGACTGCCTTGTACAGCTTCCTCTCTTCTTGCCATGATATTAACTGTTAAACTATGTTATTGTACTACGTATTAAAATTGTAAAAGACAGTTAATGTTACTCGTTCCAACAGCAGGCCTTCTAAAAGAGTTAGGATCCAGGGGAGGACATTAAACAGAAAGGCTGAACCCCCTCCAGCGAGAAATATCTAGTAGATATACATCTCCTTCTAGCCAGGTACAGCATGAAGGTTCCTCAATCCACCACAGCAGACAGAAACACACCAAGACGCAACTCCAGCCCTGCTGTGGTTTAATGAAGGTTTAAATAGACCTAGATTTAACTGTGCAAATAAAGTGAAAGCTCCCCTTGACTCCATGACATTTACAATGGCCAATATGCAGGCCCTGCTTGACACATTAGTCATATTGGAGCTTTCTGTTTTCAGGAATATTACTTCCATAGGTGATTTTATGAGAGGGTACGCCGTCTCGGCTTAGCTAGTTTCTCGTCGTGTGGCTCGAGAAACTGTAACTACAGATGAAACACATACAATGGAGATGGTAAAAGAGAGCAAAATGTACCATTATACTGAATAGTTGTCCTTGATGTTGTTTGGTATCTCAACGGCTATGGCACTGGTGGTGTGTGTGTGTGTCTCTCTCTCTCTCTCAACAACACAGTACCAAAGGCACTGCTCGGTCTAAACAAGTTACATCCACTGCAAACCCTCTGATGCTGTGTGAATGTGTGTGTTTGAATATGCGCGTGCATGCATGTGTCCATGCGCATCTTTGTATGTGTGTGAGAGGATCATCTTGTTATTATCAGCTCAACCACAGAGCCATGGAGCCCTGAGCTATACACTACAGAAATGACTTCTTCTTCCCCATTACCGCTAACAACACCATGGTATCCATGGAGATACCGGACATCACCTGGAAACTGTCACCTAGAGCCGAATCAGCCGATAGCCCACGGGAAAATGTGTGACAATTTCCGCTCCCTTCCCCCTCTCCTTAACTCCACTCTATTAGCACCACTAGGGATAATGAGAACACATTTGGCACTTGGTGGACGGCAGCTCAATCGGGGCTATTTGTCCAGACTGCTCTGACCTAAAAAGCTCGGTGCTATTGGGGTAATTGGAAGGGCAAATAGGCCAGTATTTCCTTTGGTGCACTGTTTGTCAGAAAAAAAAGTACTCTGTCTGTGTGCTTTACAGGTCATGGTACAGTTTGAGAGAGAGCTCAGTCTGGTCACGCACACACACTGGCATAGCACCCCCGTGCTCCTTTGTGTTCCAATGAAACATATCCCAGAAGCGCTCATTTACAGGGAAACACGGAGCTCAGTGCTTTGTCCTGCTTCATTCTGGATCTGTGAAAGGGCTAGGGAGGAGAAACACACTAGGACTGATCTAAAAACCACAAGAGGCATTTCACACTGTCTTTTTTCATCCACCTAACAATAGCTGTTGAAGCGAATGCAGGGCATCAGTGACATTATTCCTCTCAGACTTTCATTAACAATGGTCAGGGGAACATCAATGAATCCTTTGATACTGTACATCTGGAGTTTCCAAAAGTTGGGAGAACAAACTCTTAGAAATTAACAAATTACCCAGCAAACATGGAACGTTCTCAGGACATTAGGCAACATTCCCATTAGGTCCCTTTAAGGGTATTTGCGAGAAGTTATTACTCTGATGTTCTGTTAATTGGAACATTAACACATGACGTTAACCTCGGGACCATAAAAGGATGTTCAGTACAGGTCCCGGGTTGGTCACAGTATCATGTTATTATAAGGTATTTTATGAAAATATACCTATTTGGTCCTGATAGGAAGTTATATATGGGAAATTCAATGACCACAAGGGGACGTTTCATTACGGTCAAGAGGACGTCGCATGATGGTCCCAAGGGAACATTCCCTGGGGGACATTAGAGTAAATCACTGTAAGTTACCAGCACATCACTGAGGACCATGTCAGGATCTTCTAAGGACGTTTTCAGGACTGTCATTTTACTAGTCTTCAGGACATTGCATGATGGTCCAAAGGAAACATCCCTGCAAACAAAAATTTGTCGTATGGACGTCCCCGGGGACGTCACAAAATGGTTGCCTAAAGTGGTCAGGTCGTTGTGTCATTCCCTGGAAGTTTAGTCTAGTTCCCTGTTTGTTCTGGGGATGTCCCTAAGGATCCCCTGGAGGACCATGAAACAAAGTTCTGAAATGGGGACATCCCCAGAACAAACCCGGAACTAAACAGAACCTTCAGTTTACAATGACAACATCCCAAGAACATCCTAAAAATGTCCATAGGACCATGACACAACGTCCTCATGACTTAAGCCAACCATTTCGTGTCGTTTCAGGGACGTCCTAATGACCAATTTTTGTTTGCAGGGAAAAAGCATGTTGTCATTGTCATTGCAGTATCCAGCATAAACAAAGCAATACATTGCAACCCTTTGAACGAATGGCACTCCATTCTGCTGTTTCAATACAAGCTCATTAGACAGATATACAGTGGGAGTGTGTCCCAAATGGCATCCTAGTCCCTATAGTCCACTTCTTTTGATCAAGGCCCATAGGGCAGTAACTTACCTTGTTGGGGAAGTCAGCTTTGAGCTCGGTAACACTCTGGCACCAGTAGGCTGCAGTCTTTTCACTGATCAGCTCGATATTGAGGAAGGAGCTCTGTCCCGGACCGAACATGGGGCCTGAGGTCGTCCCACGCACGATGCGAGGAGACACGTTGGTCACCAAGTCCTATACGGAACAAGAGAGCAACAAAACTATGTTATAGTGGTTATATAGAGTAAAACCATTAAAGTGCACTTCAAAAGTGAACAAAAGCTAGGGAACAAGAAACAATGTTATAAAGTAAACCCTTTTTTAGTGCACCTCCAAGTGACTAAAACCTAGGGAAAGAGAAAGCAAGACAATGATGTTAAAGTGGTTGTAATGTTATCGTCAACTCATTTTATT
>NC_088241.1:46860422-46867922 GCF_036934945.1 Oncorhynchus masou masou | reverse complement strand
ATGTGCACGAGCCCTCTCTCTGGGCTACATGGATGTGTTAATGAGAACGAGCCCTCTCTCTGGGCTACATGGATGTGTTGTTAATGGGCACGAGCCCTCTCTCTGGGCTACATGGATGTGTTGTTCATGTGCACGAGCCCTCTCTCTGGGCTACATGGATGTGTTGTTAATGGGGATTGCGAGCCCTCTCTCTGGGCTACATGGATGTGTTGTTAATGGGGCTTGCGAGCCTTCTCTCTGGGCTACATGGATGTGTTGTTAATGGGGCTTGCGAGTCCTCTCTCTGGGCTACATGGATGTGTTGTTAATGGGGCTTGCAAGCCCTCTCTCTGGGCTACATGGATGTGTTGTTAATGGGGCTTGCGAGCCCTCTCTCTGGGCTACATGGATGTGTTGTTAATGGGGCTTGCGAGCCCTCTCTCTGGGCTACATGGATGTGTTGTTAATGGGGCTTGCGAGCCCTCTCTCTGGGCTACATGGATGTGTTGTTAATGGGGCTTGCGAGCCCTCTCTCTGGGCTACATGGATGTGTTGTTAATGGGGCTTGCGAGCCCTCTCTCTGGGCTACATGGATGTGTTGTTAATGGGGCTTGCGAGCCCTCTCTCTGGGCTACATGGATGTGTTGTTAATGGGGCTTGCGAGCGTCCCCACTTTAAATCTTCAACATACTTCTTCTTCTTCTTCTTCTTTGAACGCTACTCCCCTTAAACCGCTTAAGCTAGAAATGTCAGTCAAACTTTAAAATGTGCAGAGCAGTCAGGAACACTGTGCTTGTATATAACTTTTTGATATCTGTTATACTTTTTAAATGATTAAGCTTTAAGTCGTTTTTTTGTACATCTTCATCCACTTTCATGTGATTTCCTCAGCATTCTAAAGGTCCCATTGTGACATCCTCACTTCTGACATTCAATTTACTGTTATTGCAACAATGCAACTTTTTGACACAAATTAGCTGAGACAAAAAGTTAGAGCTCATTAAAAATCTTTCTCTACTTCTCTGCTTTTCAAATCTGATATAGGGACAGAATTATCTGATACCGATCCAACGTTGCAGCTGTTTAGTAACCGCATCAAACAATATTTTCTGTAACTTTTTATAAACTGAAATGTTGACCACTTTCCCTACAAGGTAGACAAAGTTAGCGGCATTGTTGTAAAGTACTTAAGTAAAAATACTTTAAAGTACTACTTAAGTTGTTTTTTGGGGGTATCTGCTTATATGTTTGACTACTTGTAATTTTACTCCACTATATCCCCGATTTAATAAAAGTACTTTCTATTCCATACATTTTCCCTTACACCCAAAAGTACTCAATATATTTTTAACACTTAGCAGGACAGGATAATTTTCTAATTCACACACTTAAAGAGAAAATCCCTGGTCATCCCTACTGCATCGGATCTGGCGGACTCACTAAACACAAATGCTTTGTTTGTCAATTAAGTCTGAGTGTTGGAGTGTGCCCCTGGCTATCCGAAGATAAAACTAATTAAATACAATTGTGCCATCTGGTTTGCTTAAATAAGGAATTTGAAATGATTTATCCATTTACTTTTACTTTTTATACTTAAGTATATTTTTGCAATTGCATTTACTTTGATACTTCTCTTTACTAAAATCTTTGCCAAAAAAATGTGAGTTACTGTCTTTAAGCTTTTGTCTGAGGGGAAATGTTTCCATAACTGTTATAGTGGTCTACCATCCTGCCTCACCTAACCTTTGGGGCACTCGAGGAGTTAACTAGGTTACTGTCTTCTTTCACTAAATCAGAAGTTATTATCCTGGGTGACATCAAACATGATTGGGAAATGCAGGCTTCAGACAATCTAAAAGACATCTGTAACGATCGAAACCTAACCCAGCTTGTGACTAAGGCTACATAGCCCAACGGTAAAGATCCTTCAAAGTCAACTCTGATTGGTCTTATTTGACTAAATACACCAGAGTAATATGTTTCCACTGGTGTCTTCACCCAAGACATTAGTGACCATTGCCCAGTTGTCTGTGTTAAAGATGTTAACATATAAAAATCGAAGCCTCGTGTCATCACAAAGAGGAACTTTTTTTTTTTTTAATTCAGTGAACCGGCTTTTTTCTATGATTTTTATTGTAGTGAACTTGACTGTAATTTCAGCTATCCCTGAACTGGATTTAGATATTATTGTGGATAATCAATCAGGTAGATCGAATGCCTAGTACACAAAAGAATTCTCAGAAGTAATCCATAAAAGAGATGATGCTTGGGTCAAGGACAGGAACACAGGATTAGTCCTGGACTTAAAAGGTTTTATGCAACTGAAGAATTATTGTGTAAGACAAATCAGAAAGCCTAAATCTGATTATTATGTAACTGCACTTCTGGATTGTAATCGGAACCCGGCTAAATTCTGGAAAACTGTCAAATCCCTGAAGGGTTCCACTTCCTCCTTTCTGCCACAACAAAATCATTTAGACACCGACCTCATTACGAAGAAAAATGCTTTCATCAATGCATTTAATCACAATTCTATTTCAGCGGGCTATCTCTTTGAAAGAACTTCTAAGCCTATTCGCAATGATATTGGGATGGATGCCGATACTGTAGGGGAAACTTGCTAAATGATCAGAGGAAGGATAGTCAAAGCTTTTTTTATTTATTTTTTATTTTTAGGCTATTTACAGAAAAAGAAGTCCTGGATGCTTTGCTAGCAATAGACAACAATAAATCCACAGGGGCCAACTAAATGGACCATGTTCTGCTTAAGTGTGCAGTGCTTATCATTTTTGGCTCAATAACCCATACTTTTGATTTTAACATTGTACAAAAAGTATGGAAATCAGCTCTTAATAATTATCGCCACATTTCCTTCCTTCTTAAGATTGTTGAATCCTTGGTTAATGTACAACTTTGCTCTTTATTATCTGAGAAATGTTGAACGTATGTTGAATGTAAACCAATCAGGGTTTAGACATGGGCATAACACTATGACAGCAACCACTTGATCTTGTCGATGCTTTGTCTGTGGACCTGTCAAAAGCATTTGATACAGTTGATGATCTATTTTACTGAATAAGTTGTCCTCGACAGGCCTGAGCTCTGATGCCTGTTCATGGTTTGATGATTATCTTAGTGACAGAACTCAAGCCACCCTGATTGATGGGGTTTAAGTCTGAATTTCTTGATGTACAGGACATAAATGTGTACTATGGAGTTATGTTCTCTTCACTATTTATACAAACACCATTGGTCAATCTGTCAATTTCTTTTGACTGAATAGATTTGCGGATGAGACTATTATGTATGCTATTGCCCTGACTGTTGATTGGGCTGTGTCAAAGCTACAGTCAGATTGTAATATGAAGCTATGCAGGAATCCCTTGCTGATTTAATACGGGTAAAACAAAATACAAAATATGTTGTTTTTAAACTTTCATAAGAATGTTTCAAATTAACTATATGTTCACTCAATAGATGGTTCTCCAATCGAAAGTGCTCCCAAAAGAAATACTTAGGCATTTGACATTTAAAAAACATATACAGTGCATTCGGGAAAGACCCATTGACCTTTTCCAAATGTTGTTACGTTACAGCCTTATTCTAAAATGGATTAAAACTGTTTTTTTCCTCATCAATCAACACACAATACCCCATAAGGACAAAGCAAAAGCAGGTTTTTAGAAATCTAAAAATATATTACAAATAAAAACATAAATACCTTATTTACATAAGTATTCAGCCCCTTTGCTATGAGACTCAAAATTGAGTTCAGGTGCATCCTGTTTGTACACCCTGATTGGATACCACCTGTGGTAAATTCAACCTGATTTGGAAAGGCACACACCTGTCTATATAAGGCTCTGCAGTTCTACAGTTCTACAGTTGACAGTGCATGTCAGATAAAAAAAAACAAGCCATGAAGTCAAGGAATTGTCCGTGGAGCTCTGAGACAGGATTGTGTCAAGGCAAAGATCTGGGGAAGGGTACCAAAACATTTCTGCAGCATTGACGGTCCTTAATAACACAGTGGCCCCCATCATTCTTAAATGGAAGAAGTTAGCAACCACCAAGACTCTTCCTAGAGTAGGCTCGTCCCGGCTAAACTGAGCAATCGGGTGAGAAGGGCCTTGGTCAGAGAGCTAGATTTCTTTAAGCATCAGCTTTAACTTTAAGCATCAGCTGTCAGAGCAGCTTAACGATCACTGCACCTGTACACAGCCAATCTGTAAATAGCACACCCAACTACCTCATCCCCATATTATTACTTACCCTCTTGCTCTTTTGCACCCCAGTATCTCTACTTGCACATCATCATCTACACATCTACAACTCCAGTGTTAATGCTAAATTGTAATTATTTTGCCTCTGTGGCCTATTTATTGCCTACCTCCCTACTCTCCTACTCTTTGCACACACTGTACATAGATTTTTCTATTTTTCTTTTCTATTGTGTTATTGACTGTATGTTTGTTCATGTTCAACTCTGTGTTGGTGTTTATGTCTCACTGCTTTGCTTTATCTTGGCCAGGTCGCAGTTCTAAATGAAATCTTGTTCTCAACTGGCCTACCTGGTTAAATAAAGGTGAAATGTAAAAAAAAAAATATTAAAATGTCCTCTGTCGAGATGGGAGCACCTTCCAGAAGGATAATCATCTCTGCAGCACTCCACCAATCAGGCCTTTATGGTAGAGTGGGCAGAAGGAAGCCACTCCTCAGTAAAAGGCACATGACAGCCCGCTTGGAGTTTTCCAAAAGGCACCTAAAGGATTCTCTGGCCTGAATGACAAGGGTCATGTCTGGAGGAAACCTGGCACCATCCCTACGGGGAATCATGGTGGTGGCAGCATCATGCTGTGGGGATGTTTTTCAGAGACAGAGACTGGGAGACAAGTCAAGATTGAGGCAAAGATGAACGGAGCAAAGTACAGAGAGATCCTTGATGAAAACCTGCTCCAGTCGTCAGGACCTCAGACTGGGGCGAAGGTTCACCTTCCAACAGAACAAAGACCCTAAGCACACAGCCAAGACAACGCAGGAGTGGCATCAGGATAAGTCTCTGAATGTCTTTGAGTAGCCCAGCCAGAGACTTCAAACTGATCGAACATCTCTGGAGACACCTGAAAATAGCTGTGCAGCGACGCTCCCCATCCAGCCTGACAGAGCTTGAGAGGATCTGCAGAGAACAATGGGAGAAACTCCCCAAATACAGGTGTGCCAAGCTTGTAGAGTCATACCCAAGAAGACCCGAGGTTGTAATCAAGCGATTTAACTGTAATAAGGTTGATATAGTAGTCTATTAAAGTAATCAGACCAATTATTATCACTGCACCTGTACACAGCCAATCTGTAAATACCACACCCAACTACCTCATCCCCATATTATTACTTACCCTCTTTCTCTTTTGCACCCCAGTATCTCTACTTGCACATCATCATCTACACATCTACAACTCCAGTGTTAATGCTAAATTGTAATTATTTTGCCTCTGTGGCCTATTTATTGCCTACCTCCCTACTCTCCTACTCTTTGCACACACTGTACATAGATTTTTCTATTTTTCTTTTCTATTGTGTTATTGACTGTATGTTTGTTCATGTTCAACTCTGTGTTGGTGTTTATGTCACACTGCTTTGCTTTATCTTGGCCAGGTCGCAGTTCTAAATGAAATCTTGTTCTCAACTGGCCTACCTGGTTAAATAAAGGTGAAATGTAAAAAAAAAATATTAAAATGTCCTCTGTCGAGATGGGAGCACCTTCCAGAAGGATAATCATCTCTGCAGCACTCCACCAATCAGGCCTTTATGGTAGAGTGGGCAGAAGGAAGCCACTCCTCAGTAAAAGGCACATGACAGCCCGCTTGGAGTTTTCCAAAAGGCACCTAAAGGATTCTCTGGCCTGAATGACAAGGGTCATGTCTGGAGGAAACCTGGCACCATCCCTACGGGGAATCATGGTGGTGGCAGCATCATGCTGTGGGGATGTTTTTCAGAGACAGAGACTGGGAGACAAGTCAAGATTGAGGCAAAGATGAACGGAGCAAAGTACAGAGAGATCCTTGATGAAAACCTGCTCCAGTCGTCAGGACCTCAGACTGGGGCGAAGGTTCACCTTCCAACAGAACAAAGACCCTAAGCACACAGCCAAGACAACGCAGGAGTGGCATCAGGATAAGTCTCTGAATGTCTTTGAGTAGCCCAGCCAGAGACTTCAAACTGATCGAACATCTCTGGAGACACCTGAAAATAGCTGTGCAGCGACGCTCCCCATCCAGCCTGACAGAGCTTGAGAGGATCTGCAGAGAACAATGGGAGAAACTCCCCAAATACAGGTGTGCCAAGCTTGTAGAGTCATACCCAAGAAGACCCGAGGTTGTAATCAAGCGATTTAACTGTAATAAGGTTGATATAGTAGTCTATTAAAGTAATCAGACCAATTATTTTACAAAATTTTACTTTTACTATATGTACTATACTATATGTACTATATGGACACATACACACACAGGATACTGTTTACATGGTGGCACTTTCTACCCTCCAACTGCTTTGCTTTACATAGCAAAGAAACACTTCTTCTTCTTCCATTACCACAAAAATACTTTTAAAGATCTAAACTTGTAAAGTTACCGTCGAGTTAAATATGCTATTAACAGTTAAATTGTGAGTAACTGCAAAGTTGACAAAAAAAAAATAATCCTAGGAAACAGTATCCTCCTTTTGCAAATAGTTATACATATTTTGGTGTGGGGTATTTCAATCCTACCTCTTGAGCTCATTCTGATTCTACACAACATCCATCTGAGGACAAAATTAAATTTAACCCCTGCAGGCAACACCAATTTCAGAGCTTGCACCATGTTGATGCAACAATATCTGATGCTATTAAACAAACATCCACCAGCGTCTCTGTATCGTATGATCCAAGGGTTGAGTCCCAAACGGCACCCTATTCCCTATCTCTCTTTCTCTTTCTCTCTCTCTCTCTCTCTCTCTCTCTCTCTCTCTCTCTCTCTCTCTTTTTTTTCACTCTCCATCCATCTATATCTGTCTCTTTCAGGGGTGACTCAGATCGACTCTTTAAATTACCTGATGCAGAGAGAGGGATAATGCCAGGGGCCAACCTCAAAGAGTGTCTTGCTCTCTCTCTCTCACTCTCTCTCCCCCTCTCTCTATCTATCTCCTCTCTTTCAAGTTTCACACAAACCAATCCCCTCACCCTACTCCATCTTTGTGTGACATCACTGGGCACTTTAAAGGATGGCTCATCCTCGGCATGGGAAGATGGGCCACTGAAACAGAGCCACATGAAGGAGTAGCATGGCTAGCTTGAGCCTTTTGGTGGTATAAAGCTGAGAGATGGGGGGGAAAGGAAAGTCTTTGTAAAGTGCAATGCATGCTACAGTTTGGTGTGTGTGTGTGTGCGCGCGCGCGCGCGCGCGTGCGTGTGTGTGTGTGTGTGTGTGTGTGTTGTGTCCTCAGTGGGGAATCAATGGAAATGACATTCCTAACTGCAAACAG
>NC_088241.1:46815422-46852922 GCF_036934945.1 Oncorhynchus masou masou | reverse complement strand
GTGTGGGTGCAGCGTGTGTGAGTGCGTCTTGTATACAGTATAATTTCATTTCTCCATAGGCATATGATTCCTTCTTACAGATTACAAAATCCTCCATTAATGCATCAGAAAGGTGTTGAGTTCATTATCAGTAACCTGCCAGTTTAGTGAATTAAAGTCGCAAAGTCACAAAGCTTTGGTTGTTTACCCCATAGCAGTGTGTGTGTGTGTGTGTGTGTACGTGTGTGTACGTGTGTGTGTGTATGTGTGTGTGTGTGTGTGTGTGTGTGTGTGTGTGTGTGTGTGTGTGTGTGTGTGTGTGTGTGTGTGTGTGTGTGTGTGTGTGTGTGTGTGTGTGTGTGTGTGTGCGTGTGTGTGTGTGCGTGTGTTAGTGTGTGTGCGTGTGTGTGTGTGCGTGCATGTGTGTGCCATCTCATTGGTCGTCTACCTTATACCCAGTCCTGAATCCCCTCACTTCACGCTAAGCTTCTGGTTTTCCACACCTCATCTTCCCTGACCGCCGCCACTCAACTGGAAAATGAGGTTTCTCCACTAAAATAAGCTTGGCGCTTGCAGCACGACGGCCCTATTGGCACGGTGGAGGCACGAGGTCCAGAGGAGTGGCGGAAAGGAAAAAGATAATCAAAAGGAAAGACAAGAAGTGGAAGTCTCTAGCACATAACCGTGATGAGAATCACACGCATTACCACCTGCACACACAAAATCACAAGTGGGCACACACAGACGCAAACACACACACACACACACACACACACACACACACACACACACACACACACACACACACACACACACACACACACACACACACACACACACACACACACACACACACACACACACACACACACACACACACACACACACACAGTCTGCCTCTCACTCTCTGTTACACACACACAAACATCTTTGAATCGCTATAGGGAGGGAAGGCTTTGCAAAGGTCAAATCATCTTTAAGTGTGTATCAATGGGTAAGCAGGTAAAGCCGTCTATAATGTATCTGGTGATGATGTGATGAATGGTGCGGGCTGTGTGTTGTGTCTTCCAGGGTAATAACCACACACACACACTCTGTCTCTATCTCTCTGCTGAACCGGGTCTCTTCAGGGGTAATAACCACACACACACACTCTGTCTCTATCTCTCTGCTGAACCGGGTCTCTTCAGGGGTAATAACCACACACACACACTCTGTCTCTATATCTCTGCTGAACCGGGTCTCTTCAGGGGTAATAACCACACACACACACTCTGTCTCTAGCTCTCTGCTGAACCGGGTCTCTTCAGGGGTAATAACCACACACACACACTGTCTCTATCTCTCTGCTGAACCGGGTCTCTTCAGGGGTAATAACCACACACACACACACTCTGTCTCTATCTCTCTGCTGAACCGTGTCTCTTCAGGGGTAATAACCACACACACACACTCTGTCTCTATCTCTCTGCTGAACCGGGTCTCTTCAGGGGTAATAACCACACACACACACTCTGTCTCTATCTCTCTGCTGAACCGGGTCTCTTCAGGGGTAATAACCACACACACACACTCTGTCTCTATCTCTCTGCTGAACCGGGTCTCTTCAGGGGTAATAACCACACACACACACACACTCTGTCTCTATCTCTCTGCTGAACCGGGTCTCTTCAGGGGTAATAACCCCATCCACAGGAGATGAATCTCCTCCTGATCTATCACAAACACATTTACCGACATTACACAGACAGGAATCTCATCTCACACACTCTATATTAGGCGGCCTGGATGTATTAGTGTTCTTTTATCTCTCCCTCTCTTTTCTTGTCTGTGATTATTTTTAACATTCAAACTACCGACTGGGGTCATTTTGACCCGATGCATATTTCAGAACAAAGGTGGTTTATTCAATTCTTAAAAATGTGCATGACTTTGTCAATCAAAGTTCTCAAATCACCTAAATCATTGTTTAGTGTTTCAGTAAGAGATTGTGATATCTCACATCTCAAAATAGGGCTACTTCATGTTAGATCCCTCACTTCCAAGGCTGTTACAGTCAATGAACTAATCACTGACCATAATCTTGATGTGATTGGCCTGACTGAAACATGGCTTAAGCCTGATTAATTTACTGTGTTAAATGAGGACTCACCTCCTGGTTACACAAGTGACCATATCCCCCGCACATCCCACAAAGGCGGAGGTGTTGCTAACATTTAGGATTGCATATTTCAATTTACAAAAAAACCCAGACGTTTTTGTCTTTTGAGCTTCTAGTTATGAAATCTATGCAGCTTACTAAATCACTTTTTATAGCTACTGTTTACAGGCCTCTTGGGCCATATACAGCATTCCTCACTGAGTTCCCTGAATTCCTATCAGACCTTGTAGTCATGGTAGATAATATTCTAATCTTTGGTGACTTTAATATTCACATGGAAAAGTCCACAGACCCACTCCAAAAGGCTTTCGGAGCCATCATCGACTCAGTGGGTTTTGTCCAACATGTCTCCGGAACTACTCACTGCCACAGTCATACTCTGGACCTAGTTTTGTCCCGTGGAATAAATGTTGTGGATCTTAATGTTTTTCCTCATAATCCTGGACTATCAAACCACCATTTTATTATGTTTGCAATCGCAACAAATAATCTGATCAGACCCCAACCAAGGATCCTCAAAAGCTGTGCTATAAATTCTCAGACAACCCAAAGATTCCTAGATGCTCTTCCAGACTCCCTCCACCTACCCAGGGATGTCAGAGTACAAACATCAGTTAACCACCTAACTGAGGAACTCAATTTAACCTTGCACAATACCCTAGATGCAGTCACACCCCTAAAAACAAAAATAATTTGTCATAAGAAACTAGCTCCCTGGTATACAGAAAATAACCGAACTCTTGAAGCAAGCTTCCAGATAATTGGAACGGAAATGGCGCTACACCAAACTGGAAGTCTTCCGAATAGCTTGGAAAGACAGTACCGTGCAGTATCAAAGAGCCCTCACTGCTGCTCGATCATCCAACTTTTTCCAACTTAATTGAGGAAAATAAGAACAGTCCAAACTTTATTTTTGATACTGTCGCAAAGCTAACTAAAAAGCAGCAGTCCCCAAGAGAGGATGGCTTTGACTTCAGCAGTGTTAAATTCATGAACTTCTTTGAGGAAAAGATGATGATCAGTAGAAAGCAAATTACGGACTCCTCTTTAAATCTGCGTATTCCTCCAAAGCTCAGTTGTCCTGAGTCTGCACAACTCTGCCAGGACCTAGGATCAAGGGAGACACTCAAGTTTTGTAATACTATATCTCTTGACACATTGATGAAAATAATCATGCCTCTAAACCTTCAAGCTGCATACTGGACCCTATTCTAACTAAACTACTGAAAGAGCTGCTTCCTGTGCTTGGCCCTCTTATGTTGAACATAATAAACATCTCCCTATCCACCAGATGTGTAACAAAATCACTAAAAGTGGCAGTAATCAAGCCTCTCTTGAAAAAGCCAAACCATTACCCAGAAAATATAAAGAACTATCAGCCTATATCGAATCACCCATTCCCCTCAAACATATTTGAAAAAGCTGTTGTGTAGAAACTCACTGCCTTCCTGAAGACAAACAATGTGTATGAAACGCTTCAGTCTAGTTTTAGACCCCATCATAGCACTGAGACTGCACTTGTGAAGGTGGTAAATTACCTTTTAATGGTGTCAGACCGAGGCTCTACATCTGTCCTCGTGCTCCTAGACCTTAGTGCTGCTTTTGATACCATCGATCACCACATTCTTTTGGAGAGATTGGAAACCCAAATTGGTCTACACGGACAAGTTCTGGCCTGGTTTAGATCGTATCTGTCGGAAAGATATCAGTTTGTCTCTGTGGATGGGTTGTCCTCTGACATATCAACTGTAAATGTTGGTGTTCCTCAAGGCTCCGTTTTAGGACCACTATTGTTTTCACTATATATTTTACCTCTGGGTGATGTCATTCGGAAACATAATGTTAACTTTCATTGCTATGTGGATGACACACAGCTGTACATTTCGATGAAACATGGTGAAGCCCTGGTGCCCTCCCTGTGTTTCAGACATAAGGAAGTGGATTGTGCAAATGTTCTACTTTTAAACCTTGAACAAAACAGAGATGCTAGTTCTAGGTCCCAAGAAACAAAGAGATCTTCTGTTGAATTTGACAATTAATCTTGATGGTTGTACAGTCGTCTCAAATAAAAATGTGAAGGACCTCAGCATTACTTTGGACCCTGATCTTTTTTCAAAGTTTTTTACATTTTTAAAAATGTACCCCCTTTTTCTCCCCAATTTCATGGTATCCAATTGTTAGTAGTTACTATCTTGTCTCATCGCTACAACTCCCATACAGGCTCGGGAGAGATGAAGGTCGAAAGTCATGTGTCCTCTGAAACACAACCCAACAAGGCCACACTGCTTCTAAACACAGCGCGCATCCAACCCGGAAGCCAGCCGCACCAATGTGTCGGAGGAAACACTGTGCACCTGGCGACCTTGGTTAGCGTGCACTGCGCCTGGCCCGCCACAGGAGTCGCTGGTGCGCAATGAGACAAGGATATCCCTACCGGCCAAGCCGTGCAGTGCTCTAGGCTCTAGGCCCCTGATCTTTTGACGAACATATCAAGACTGTTTCAAGGATAGCTTTTTTCCATCTACGTAACATTGCAAAAATCTGACATTTTCTGTCCAAAAATGATGCAGAAAAATGTATCCATGCTTTTGTCACTTCTGGGTTAGACTACTGCAAATCTATACTATCCGGCTACCCGGATAAAGCAATAAATAATCTTCAGTTAGTGCTAAACACGGCTGCTAGAATCTTGACTAGAACCAAAAAATGTTATCATATTACTCCAGTGCTAGCCTCTACACTGGCTTCCTGTTAAGGCAAGGGCTGATTTCAAGGTTTTTCTGCTAACCTACAAAGCATTACATGGGCTTGCTCCTACCTATCTTTCTGATTTGGTCCTATCATACATACCTACATGTACGCTACGGTCACAAGACACAGGCCTCCTTATTGTCCCTAGAATTTCTAAGCGAACAGCTGGAGGCAGGGCTTTCTCCTATAGAGCTCCATTTTTATGGAATGGTCTGCCTATCCATGTGAGAGACGCACACTCGGTCTCAACCTTTAAGTCTTTATTGAAGACTCATTTCTTCAGTAGGTCCTATGATTGAGTGTAGTCTGTCCCAGGAGTGTGAAGGTGAACGGAAAGGCACTGGAGCAAAGAACCATCCTTGCTGTCTCTGCCTGGCCGGTTCCCCTCTCTCCACTGGGATTCTCTGCCTCTAACCCTATTACAGGGGCTGAGTCACTGGCTTACTGGTGCTCTTCCAAGCCATCCCTAGGAAGGGTGCATCACTTGAGTGGGTTGAGTCACTGACGTGATCTTGCTGTCCGGGTTGGCGCCCCCCCTTGGGTTGTGCAGTGGGGGTGATCTTTGTGGGCTATACTCGGCCTTGTCTCAGGATGGGCAGTTGGTGGTTGGAGATATCCCTCTAGTGGTGTGGGGGCTGTGCTTTGGCAAAGTGGGTGGGGTTATATCCTACCTATTTGGCCCTGTCCGGGGGTATCGTCAGATGGGGCCACAGTGTCTCCCGACCCCTCCTGTCTCAGCCTCCAGTATTTATGCTGCAATAGTTTATGTGTCGGGGGTAGGGTCAGTCTGTTAAATCTGGAGTATTTCTCCTGTCTATCCGGTGTCCTGTGTGAATTTAAGTATGCTCTCTGTAATTCTCTCTCTCTTTCTTCCTTTCTTTCTTTCTTTCTCGGAGGACCTGAGCCCTAGGACCATGCCTCAGGACGACCCAGCCTGATGACTCCTTGCTGTCCCCAGTCCACCTTGTCGTGCTGCTGTTCCAGTTTCAACTATTCTGCCTGAGGCTATGGAACCCTGACCTGTTCACCGGATGTGCTACCTATCCCAGACCTGCTGTTTTCAACTCTCTAGAGACAGCAGGAGCGGTAGAAATACTCTGAATGATCGGCTATGAAAAGCCAACTGACATTTACTACTGAGGTGCTGACCTGTTGCACACTCTACAACCACTGTGACTATTATTATTTGACCCTGCTGGTCATCTATGAACATTTGAACATTTTGGCCATGTTCTGTTATAATCTCCACCCGGCACAGCCAGAAGAGGACTGGCCACCCCTCATAGCCTGGTTCCTAAAGCTTGCGGTCTCAGGTTTGGATAAAGCTTGCGGTCTCAGATTTGGATAAAGCTTGCAGTCTCAGCTCTGGATAAAGCTTGCAGTCTCAGGCTTGGATAAAACTCCCGGTCTCAGTCTTGGATAAAGCTTGCGGTCTCAGGCTTGGATAAAGCTCCCGGTCTCAGGCTTGGATAAAGCTTGTGGTCTCAGGCTTGGATAAAGCTCCCGGTCTCAGGCTTGGATAAAGCTCCCGGTCTCAGGCTTGGATAAAGCTCCCGGTCTCAGGCTTGGATAATGTTTGCGGTCTCAGGCTTGGATAAAGCTTGTGGTCTCAGGCTTGGATAAAGCTTGCAGTCTCAGGCTTGGATAAAACTCCCGGTCTCAGTCTTGGATAAAGCTTGCGGTCTCAGGCTTGGATAAAGCTCCCGGTCTCAGGCTTGGATACAGCTTGTGGTCTCAGGCTTGGATAAAGCTTGTGGTCTCAGGCTTGGATAAAGCTTGTGGTCTCAGGCTTGGATAAAGCTCCCGGTCTCAGGCTTGGATAAAGCTTGTGGTCTCAGGCTTGGATAAAGCTCCCGGTCTCAGGCTTGGATAAAGCTTGCGGTCTCAGGCTTGGATAAAGCTTGTGGTCTCAGGCTTGGATAAAGCTTGTGGTCTCAGGCTTGGATAAAGCTCCCGGTCTCAGGCTTGGATAAAGCTTGTGGTCTCAGGCTTGGATAAAGCTCCCGGTCTCAGGCTTGGATAAAGCTCCCGGTCTCAGGCTTGGATAAAGCTCCCGGTCTCAGGCTTGGATAAAGCTCCCGGTCTCAGGCTTGGATAATGTTTGCGGTCTCAGGCTTGGATAAAGCTTGTGGTCTCAGGCTTGGATAAAGCTTGCGGTCTCAGGCTTGGATAAAGCTCCCGGTCTCAGGCTTGGATAAAGCTCCCGGTCTCAGGCTTGGATAAAGCTCCCGGTCTCAGGCTTGGATAAAGCTCCCGGTCTCAGGCTTGGATAAAGCTCGCTGTCTCAGGCTTGGATAAAGCTCCCGGTCTCAGGCTTGGATACAGCTTGAGGTCTCAGGCTTGAATACAGCTTGCGGTCTCAGGAGTTGGGTAAAGCTTGCGGTCTCAGGAGTTGGGTAAAGCTTGCAGTCTCAAGAGTTGGGTAAAGCTTGTGGTCTCAGGCTTGGATAAAGCTTGCGGTCTCAGATTTGGATAAAGCTTGCGGTCTCAGGCTTGGATAAAGCTTGTGGTCTCAGGCTTGGTTAAAGCTTGCAGTCTCAGGTTTGGATAAAGCTTGCGGTCTCAGGCTTGGATAAAGCTTGCGGTCTCAGGCTTGGATAAAGCTCCCGGTCTCAGGTTTGGATAATGCTTGCGGTCTCAGGCTTGGATAAAGCTTGGGGTCTCAGGCTTGGATAAAGCTTGGGGTCTCAGGCTTGGATAAAGCTTGGGGTCTCAGGCTTGGATAAAGCTTGCGGTCTCAGGCTTGGATAAAGCTTTCAGTCTCAGGTTTGGATAAAGCTTGGGGTCTCAGGCTTGGATAAAGCCTGCGGTCTCAGGCTTGGATAAAGCTTGCGGTCTCAGGCTTGGATAAAGCTTGCGGTCTCAGGCTTGGATAAAGCTTTCAGTCTCAGGTTTGGATAAAGCTTGCGGTCTCAGGCTTGGATAAAGCTTGCGGTCTCAGGCTTGGATAAAGCTCCCGGTCTCAGGCTTGGATAAAGCTTGCGGTCTCAGGTTTGGATAAAGCTTTCAGTCTCAGGTTTGGATAATGTTTGCGGTCTCAGGCTTGGATAAAGCTTGCGGTCTCAGGCTTGGATAAAGCTTGCGGTCTCAGGCTTGGATAAAGCTCCCGGTCTCAGGTTTGGATAAAGCTTGCGGTCTCAGGTTTGGATAAAGCTTGCGGTCTCAGGTTTGGATAAAGCTTTCAGTCTCAGGTTTGGATAAAGCTTGCGGTCTCAGGCTTGGATAAAGCTTGCGGTCTCAGGCTTGGATAAAGCTCCCGGTCTCAGGCTTGGATAAAGCTTGCGGTCTCAGGTTTGGATAAAGCTTTCAGTCTCAGGTTTGGATAATGTTTGCGGTCTCAGGCTTGGATAAAGCTTGCGGTCTCAGGCTTGGATAAAGCTTGCGGTCTCAGGCTTGGATAAAGCTCCCGGTCTCAGGTTTGGATAAAGCTTGCGGTCTCAGGTTTGGATAAAGCTCCCGGTCTCAGGCTTGGATAAAGCTTGCGGTCTCAGGCTTGGATAAAGCTTTCAGTCTCAGGTTTGGATAAAGCTTGGGGTCTCAGGCTTGGATAAAGCTCCCGGTCTCAGGCTTGGATAAAGCTTGCGGTCTCAGGCTTGGATAAAGCTTTCAGTCTCAGGCTTGGATAAAGCTTGGGGTCTCAGGCTTGGATAAAGCTCCCGGTCTCAGGCTTGGATAAAGCTTTCAGTCTCAGGCTTGGATAAAGCTTGCGGTCTCAGGCTTGGATAAAGCTCCCAGTCTCAGGCTTGGATAAAGCTCCCGGTCTCAGGCTTGGATAAAGCTCCCGGTCTCAGGCTTGGATAATGTTTGCGGTCTCAGGCTTGGATAAAGTTTGCGGTCTCAGGCTTGGATAAAGCTTGCGGTCTCAGGCTTGGATAAAGCTCGCTGTCTCAGGCTTGGATAAAGCTTGCGGTCTCAGGCTTGAATAAAGCTCCCGGTCTCAGGCTTGGATAAAGCTCCCGGTCTCAGGCTTGGATAATGTTTGCGGTCTCAGGCTTGGATAAAGTTTGCGGTCTCAGGCTTGGATAAAGCTTGCGGTCTCAGGCTTGGATAAAGCTCGCTGTCTCAGGCTTGGATAAAGTTTGCGGTCTCAGGCTTGGATAATGTTTGCGGTCTCAGGCTTGGATAAAGTTTGCGGTCTCAGGCTTGGATAATGTTTGCGGTCTCAGGCTTGGATAAAGTTTGCGGTCTCAGGCTTGGATAAAGCTCGCTGTCTCAGGCTTGGATAAAGCTTGCGGTCTCAGGCTTGAATAAAGCTCCCGGTCTCAGGCTTGAATAAAGCTCCCGGTCTCAGGCTTGGATAAAGCTCCCGGTCTCAGGCTTGGATAAAGCTTGCGGTCTCAGGCTTGGATAAAGCTTGCGGTCTCAGGCTTGGATAAAACCCATATGGTCTCAGGTTTGGATAAAACCCATGTCCTCAGGCTTGGATAAAACCCATATGGTCTCAGGTTTGAATAAAACCCATGTCCTCAGGCTTGGATAAAACCCATATGGTCTCAGGTTTGGATAAAACCCATGTCCTCAGGCTTGGATAAAACCCATATGGTCTCAGGTTTGGATAAAACCCATGTCCTCAGGCTTGGATAAAGCTATAAAGTTGGATAAGCTGTTTTTAGTTATTTGCAGCCTTTATGTTGAACAACTTCGAGTTTTTCTTACTATGTTTAGTAATTTTGTATATTGTATGCATTTGATGTATTTATGCAGGGATCATCTGTAAAAGAGACCCTCGTCTCAGTATGGCCTTCCTGTCAAAATAAAGGTAAAATAAATATATACTCGGCTACAGTTATAATTGTTTATAACTAGCTATAATCATGCACAAAGCAGCTCATAAAGATATGTCAATGGTATAAATACCTGGTAGAACTGTAATACAGAAACCAGCCACCCTCTGAATGTACACATAGTGCTGTGTTGGTGTGTATTCTCTAAAACAATGTGCATTATTATATTATTATAATATAAAGCATCCTGCTAACAGATTTATTGTTGCATACAATGGCATGCAAATGTTCTCAGAGAAATCAATAATACAGTCCTGTGGATGGCTATCAATATTGATTGTAGTGCTCTGTTGGACATTGTAAGAAGACATAAGTCTCAAAATGAACGATAAAACCCCTTTTCCCATTATAAATCGAACCAGAAGTATTCCAAAATAAAATTATACATTATCCAAAGGCTATTGTCACAGCAATAGAGTCTTTAGGATTGTCAATCCCATAATCTGAAAGATAAAGTCACCTTCATAGTAATTGAATGCTTTGAGTCAGTGTGACCATCAGCCCAATCAGGGTTCAGGGTTTATCCAGACTTCCTCCGTTCCACTTATACACCATGGTCAAACACACACGCACTCATGCACGCACGCGCACATGCACACGCACACACACCATGGTCCACCACAGTCACATTCACCACGGTCAAATTAACTCTGGTTTGAAGGGAACCCCTGTCAATCGAAGTGACATGTCTCACACCGTGTGGCAGACACATCAGTCGTACAGTGGCCCGTAGGGATCACTGGCTGCCCTTTCTGATCATTGGTCCCCTAAAGGTCTCTATGGAGTTGTGCCAGTCATTCAGCACAGCATGGCTCAAAACATTTCTGTTCATAACCTTGGGTGCTGCTATCAATCTGCAAATTCTACCCAATCCATTCACAGCCACAGCCTTGAATACTAGAAAGCCATAGTAATAAAATAATGGTAAAAATCAAAGAGCTTTATAGATTACAGTAGGAATGCCGTGTCATTGTCTGGTTGAACCCCTCAGTTTGTAACTGAAGGGTTTTCTATCACACCATCCAGAGACACTCCAGGGACCTGAACTATCTATCTATTTGACCAGTCCTTGTCCAAGTCATGACACAGTAGAACTCTCTGAAAGGACTGACTGGCTTTTCAATTCTTATCTGTGAGGTCTCAAATGATCTGTACACCATTTCACCTCTACTCTCTGCTCTTCTTGGAAAGAGAGAGCGAATGATGTTGGAGAGAGAGATAGAGAGAGAGGGATGGAGAGAAAGAGAAGGAGGGAGGGAGGGACCTGTCAACTGGCTTTCTAAAACCTTTTCATCTTACATAGGGACATTGAGCAGTTGCTCTGTCCCCACTGAGGTGACATTTCTAATGTGTGTGTGTTTGTGTGTGTGTGGACATGCTTGCGTGCATGTGCGAGGGTGTATTTGTGCATGTGTTCATGAGACCAGATCTACAGTATTCATATGCAATTAATGCAATTCTGACAGTTAGGCCACAAATACATTTCAATCTTGAATATAGATCAAGTTTGAAAAATTAAATAATAAACCTGGTTCAGCCCTATCCTAAACTCTTAGAAAAAAAGGTGCTATCTTGAACCAAAAAGGGTTCTTTGGCTGTCCCCATAGGAGAATAATGGTCTGAGGCTGCTTTTCATGATTCAGGTTAGGCCCCTTAGTTCCATTGAAGGGAAATCTTAACACTACAGCCTACAAAGACATTCTATACGATTCTGTGCTTCCAAGTTTGTGGCAACAGTTTGGGGAAGGCCCTTTCCTGTTTCAACATGACAATGCCTCCGTGCACAAAACGAGGTCCATACTGAAATGGTTTGTCGAGATCGGTGTGGAAGAACTTGACTGGCTTGCACAGAGCCCTGACCTCAACCCCATCGAACACCTGTGGGATGAATTGGAACACCGACTGCGAGCCAGGCCTAATTGCCCAACATCAGTGACCGACCTCAATAATGCTCTTGTGGCTGAATGGAAGCACGTCCCCGCAGCAATGTTCCATCATCTAGTGAAAAGCCTTCCCAGAAGAGTTATTGCAGCGAAGTGGGGGACCATGATTTTGGAAAGAGATGTTTGGCGAGCAGCGGTCCACATACTTTTGGTCATGTTGTTATGTCAGGCTTGGATTCGTCTTGCCAAAAGGTTTTTCTCCAGGTGCATAGACAATGAAGATATTTACTGCGATGAGAACATATGGCCAAATGCTCAAGACAGGCTAGATGAAAACTAGTGCCTGCTAATCATTGTGTTTCTTTCATTTATTTTAATTTGATTACATTGTGAAAGATGACCTTTGATCACACATGTGATAGAAATTATCGTTTAGAAATTATATTCAGTCATTTAGCTCTCTCTCTCTCTCTCTCGCTCTCTCTCTCTCTCGCTCTCTCTCTCGCTCTTTCTCTCTCTCTTTCACTCTCACGCTCTCTCTCTCACACTCTCTCTCTCCCTCTCTCTCCCCTCTTTCTCTCTCTCTCCCTCTCTCTCTCACGCTCTCTCTCGTTCTCTCTCACGCTCTCTCTCGCGCTCTCTCTCTCGCGCTCTCTCGCTCGCGCTCTCTCGCTCGCGCTCTCTCGCTCACGCTCTCTCGTTCTCTCTTGCTCGCTCTCTCTCTCACGCTCTCTCTCGTTCTCTCTCGCACGCTCTCTCTCTCTCTTTCTCTTTCTCTTTCTCTTTCTCTTTCTCTTTCTCTTTCTCTTTCATGTGAGGTATTAAGGTAACCACAGCTCCTATGTCATTTTAGTAATTTAGCAGATGCTCTTATCCAGTGACTTGCAGTAGCGAGTGCATCCATTTTATGCACCCACACGCACACACACACACCCTCCTTACCTACTAACATGCCTCAGTGCCCCCTCCCCAACCCCAGTCAGAGGCGGCACCACAGCAACACTGTCCCGCGCGTGCCATCACGACCATCACCTGCCGACAATAAAGCCTTAATGGAACATTAGGGAATTCAACGGAGCGCTGTTTACGAGGATATTTATAGGAGGCCAGTGCGCTGCATTGACGTCAGACTGTCATGCCATATGGAGGAGGCAGGCGGAAGGCTGAGGCCGCTGTCTGCACTCTTTATAGGTTCAGTTAGTCAGATTGATGAGCAGCTGAGGCCAGGAGGCTGTGAGGAAACATATTTCCTGTATTATCCTCCGAACCGTCTGTCTGTATGGTGGACTGGATGTGACAGGGGGGAGTGTGTGTGTGGGGTAGTGGTGGTTGGAAGCGTGTGTGTGTGTGTGTGTGTGTGTGTGTGTGTGTGTGTGTGTGTGTGTGTGTGTGTGTGTGTGTGTGTGTGTGTGTGTGTGTGTGTGTGTGTGTGTGTGTGTGTGTGTGTGTGTGTGTACGTGTGTGTGTGTACGTGTGTGTGTGCTAGTGCTTGTATGTTGGTGAAGCCAGTCACGGTCACAAAAAATGAAAGCAGTTTGACACCTACTAATTTCTCTGTCTTTTCGGGCAGAAAACACCCATCTCCCATGGACATATAATCAGCCAGAGTTTTATTCAATAGTCACTCAGTGATCAAAATCTTTCTGAACTCTGACATGTTCTTCTTTCTGACTAAAGCCAGTCATTTCATCCCTCCTTCTCCCCCCAGAAAGATGACTCCCCCTCCCTTCATCCATCCCTATCCCTATTTAGGTGTGAAATGACGTGAATATTATACAAGCCAGCCATTTAATTTGTTATTGCCTTACCACTCTGTCTAAAAGCTTTGTGATATAGTAAGTGTTATGGATTATGCCGTGCAAAAGACTTGCAGAACAACCCTGCAGTAAAAGACAGGTCTGGTATTAGGGACTGTAATGGAACCAAAGTGGACACCCATTCTGCTACCATAGCACAACTTAGTCTTAGGGACCTACTTCATGTGTCCCAAATGGTACCACTTACCCTACATAGTGCACTAGTCATGAATAGAGCCCTGTGAGCCTTACACTATAGAGTGAGTAGGTCAGTGCACAGAGTACCGCACTAAGTAGGGAATAGCGTGCCATTTTGGGATGCAGTTATAGTGAACTATTTGTGCAGCCTGCAGGGCACTTGATGAAAACCCACAGAGTGCTTCTGTCCTCGTACTGTGGTGAGCAGCCTAGCTGGATTCCCAGATTGTGTTTTGAAATTGGTCATAGAATACAAAATCAACAATTATGTCCCTTTTATGTGGACATTCATTCTCCAGCTGTTTTGCGGCGCTGAGGTGCCGAGTGTTCAGCACCGATCACGGACACATGGATTAACAACTTTCAGTCAAATCCTAGCCATCCTGGCCATCCTGGCTATCCTAGCCATCCTAGCCATCCTAGCCATCCTAGCCATCCTGGCCATCCTAGCCATCCTGGCCGTCCTGGCCATCCGAGCCGTCCTGGCCATCCGAGCCATCCTAGCCATCCTGGCCATCCTAGCCATCCTAGCCATTTGAGTGTGGAGACACTACACTGTATTTGCATTTCCATATGTTACACTGAAGCTTATACAGTGCCTTCAGAAACTATTATTCTAAAATGGATCAAAAAATAATAATACGCAGCAATCTACACACAATACCCCATAATGGCAAAGCAAAAAACAGGTTTTTAGAATTTTTGCAAATGTATTAAAACTTAAAAATAAAAATACCTTATTTACATAAGTATTCAGACCCTTTGCTATGATACTCAAAATTGAGTTCAGCTGCATCCTGTTTCCATTGATCGTCCTTGAGATGTTTCTAAAACTTGATTGGTAAATTCTATTGATAGGACATGACTTGGAAATAGAAACGACTTGGAAACTCACCTGTCTATGTAAGGTCCCACAGTTGACAGTGCATGTCAGAGTGAAAACCGAGCCATGAGGTCAAGGAATTGTCCGTAGAGCTCTGAGACAGGATTGTGTCGAGGCACAGATCTGGGAAAGGGTACCAAAACAATTCTGCAGCATTGAAGGTCCCCAATAACACAGTGGCCTCCATAATTCTTAAATGGAAGAAGTTTGGAACCACTAAGACTCTTCCTAGAGCTGGCCTCCCGGCCAAACTGAGTAATTGGGGGAGAAGGGCCTTGGTCAGGGAGTTGACCAAGAACCTGATGGTCACTCTGATAGGTTCCTCTGTGGAGATGGGAGAACCTTTCAGATGGATCACCATGTCTTCATCACTCCACCAATCAGGCATTTATGGTAGAGTGGCCAGACGGAAGCCACTCCTCAGTTAAAGGCACATGACAAGCACCAGACGCTGATACCATGAGAAACAAGATTCTCTGGTCTGATGAATCCAAGATCAAACTCCTTGGCTTGAATGCAAAGCATCACATCTGGAGGAAACCGAGCACCATCCCTACGGTGAAGCACGGTGGTGGCAGAATCATGCTGTGGGGATGTTTTCAGCGGCAGGGACTGGGAGACTAGTCAGGATCAGGGGAAAGATGAACGGAGAAAAGTATAGAGAAATCCTTGATGAAAACCTTCTCCAGAGCACTCAGAAAGGTTCACCTTCCCAACAGGACAACGACTCTAAGCACACAGCCAAGGCAATGCAGGAGTGGCTTCAGGACAAGTCTCTGAATGTCCTTGAGTGGCCCAGCCAGAGCTCGGACTTAAACCTGATTGAACATCTCTGGAGAGACCTGATAATGGCTGTGCATCATTGCTCCCCATCCAACCTGACAGAGCTCAATCGTATCATCTGAAATCCCCAAAGATTGGAAAGCTGCCGGGGTCATCCCCCTCTTCAAAGGGAGAGACACTCTAGAACAAACTGTTATAGACCTATATCCATCCTGCCCTGCCTTTCTAAAGTCTACGAACGCCAAGTAAACAAACAGATCACCGAACATTTCGAATTCCACCGCTATGAAATCTGGTTTCAGAGTCATTGGTCATGGGTGCACCTCAGCCACACTCAAAGTCCTAAACGATATCAAAACCGCCATCGATAGAAGACAGTACTGTGCAGCCGTCTTCATCGACCTGGCCAAGGCTTTCGACTCTGTCAATCAACGCATTGTTATCGACAGACTCAACAGCCTTGGTTTCTCAAATGACTGCCTCACCTGGTTCACCAACTACTTTTCAGATACTTCTCAGATAGAGTTCAGTGTGTCAAATCGGAGGGCCTGTTGTCCAGAGCTCTGGCAGTCTCTATGGGGGTGCCACAGGGTTCAATTCTCGGGCCCTCCTTTCTCTGTATACATCAATGATGTCGCTCTTGCTGCTGGTGAGAACAGCCTCCAAAACTCTACTCAGCAGAGTTTATGTAGTGTATCACAGTGCCATCCATCCATTTTGTCACCAAAGCCCCATATACTACCCACCACTGCGACCTGTATGATCTTGTTGGCTGGCCCTCGCTTCATATTCGTCGCCAAACCCACTGGCTCCAGATCATCTATAAGACTTTTCTAGGTAAAGCCCCGCCTTATCTCAGCTCACTGGTCACCGTGGCAACACCCACCTGTAGCATGGTATATCTCACTGGTCATCCCTAAAGCCAACTCCTCCTTTGGCCGCCTTTCCTTCCAGTTCTCTGCTGCCAATGACAGGAACGAATTGCAAAAATCACTGAAGCTCGAGACTTATATCACCCTCAATAACTTCAAGCATCAGCTGTCAGAGCAGCTTACCGATCACTTCCCCTATACACAGCCCATTTGTAAATAGCTCACCCAACTACCTCATCCCCATATTGTTATTTATTTTTGCTCCTTTGCACCTCAGTATTTCTACTTGCACATCATCATCTGCACATCTTTCACTCCAGTGTTAATGCTAAATTGTAATTATTTTGCCACTATGGCCTATTTATTGCCTTACCCCCCTAATCTTACTACATTTGCACACACTGTATATAGATTTTTCTACTGTGTTATTGACTGTGCATTTGTTTATCCTATGTGTAACTCTGTGTTGTTTTTGTCGCACTGCTTTGCTTCATCTTGGCCAGGTCGCAATTGTAAATGAGAACTTGTTTTCAACTGGCCGAACTGGTTAAATAAAGGTGAAATAAATAAACTAAACAAGCTTGTAGCATCATACCCAAGAAGACCCGAGGCTGTAATTGCTGCCAAAGTTTCTTCAACAAAGTAATGAGTAGGGTCGGAATACTATGCAAATGTTATATTTAATTTTTAATACATTTGCAAAAATGTCTATAAATATGCTTTGTCATTATGGGCTATTGTGTAGATTGAAGAGGAAAAAAAATATTGAATCAATTTTAGAATAAGGCTGCAACCTAACAAAATGTGTAAAAAGCCTAGGGGTCTGAATACTTTCCGATGGCCCTGTATCTAATATGGAATGAGTTCAATATGCAGATACATTACATGTATACATTTCAATGCAAATATCAACCGTAATAAAGTCTCAAGCACATGTGCATGGACACACACACACTCCTGCCACGTGTCAAACAAGATCTTCCAATCAACCAGTTGCCAGTAAAAACATATTTTTTTTGGTGAAAGGCCACGATTTGAAGTTAGCATTTCCTCTGTGGCAGGAATAGAGTGTACCTGACACTACTGTCATAGTGACACTAGGACCTTTAAACTCCCAATTATCATCTTGGCTACACACACACACACACACACACACACACACACACACAGTTTTCATTTGATCCTTAGACGCCATGCTCCACTGAGTGAGGAACAGGTTGTGCAGCTAGATGGCTTTTTAATGGCGGAACAGATCTACCTGGCTATCCTAAGGTGACACGACACACACACACTTACACTGGGTAGAAATAAAGCACTCTTCTCACATGTTATTCCATAATTATAACTTTCCCCTTCTGGACCATACAACCATATTTTGTAAGGATAGAACTGATTAGCAACCTATTTAAAACAAGGTTAGGCCTATTTCGATGACTGTCACCATCAGATTATGTTACAGAATGACAAGATATGTACTTTACTGTAAATAGTCACTGGGAAATTTTTTCCCTACCAGTACACCAACCCTATCACCAGAGACAACAACAACTGCCCGAGTTACACAAGGAACACACAATCCCTCCATCAGTGCTCAGACTGCCCGCAATAAGCTGAAGGAGGCTGGACTGAGGGCTTGTAGGCCGGTTGTATGGCAGGTCCTCACCAGACATCAACGGCAACAACGTCGCCTATGGGCACAAACCCACCGTCGCTGGAACAGACAGGACTGGCAAAAAGTGCTCTTCACTGATGAATCGCGGTTTTGTCTCACCAGGGGTGATGGTCGGATTCACATTTATCGTCGAATGAGCGTTACACCGAGGCCTATACTCTGGAGCAGGATTGATTTGGATATGGAGGGTCCGTCATGGTCTGGGGTGGTGTGTCACAGCATCATCGAACTGAGCCTGTTGTCATTGAAGGCAATGTCAACGCTGTGCGTTACAGGGAAGACATCCTCCTCCCTCATGTGGTAAACTTCCTGCAGGCTCATCCTGACATGACCCTCCAGCATGACAATGCCACCAGCCATACTGCTGTTCTGTGAGTGATTTCCTGCAAGAGAGGAATGTCAGTGTTCTGCCATGGCCAGCGAAGAGCCTGAATCTCAATCCCATTGAGCACGTCTGGGACCTGTTGGATCGGAGAGCGAGGGTTAGGGCCATTCCCCCCAGAAATGTCCGGGAACTTGCAGGTGCCTTGGTGGAAGAGTGGGGTAACATCTCACAGCAATAACTGGCAAATCTAGTGCAGTCCATAAGGAGGAGATGCACTGCAGTACTTAAAGCAGCTACATTTTTTGGGGGCCCGGGGACCCGTTTTCATAACTCATAACACGAGAGTCACGACTTCTACCGAAGTCGAAACCTCTCCTTGTTCGGGCGGTGCTCGGCGGTCGACGTCACCGGTCTTCAAGCCATCATTGATCCATTCTTCATTTTCCATTGGTTTTGTCTTGTCTTCCTACACACCTGGTTTCAATCCCATTCATTACCTGTTGTGTATTTAACCCTCTGTTTCCCTTCATGTCTTTGTCAGAGATTGTTTGTTATTCCGTGTTGTGTTGTTTTTTGTATTGGTGCATGACGGGTCCTCGTACCCACTTTGTTATTTGTTTACATTTAGTGTTTGGAGTATGTTTTGTTTATCGTTATTAAATAACTCCATTACACTCAGTTTGATTCTCTTGCGCCTGACTTCCCTGCCACCTAAACACACGAATCTGACAGAATCTCTGACCAAAAAATGAAGTGAGCAGGAGAAGATACCCCGGCCATGGAAGTAGAGGAGCGCGTCATGGAACACACAGAGATGATTGACAATCTGAGTTCCCGCCATGGATCGCGTTGTCCAGAGTATGGACCACTGGGAGAGACAGGGAGTTTTTCCAGTGCCTCCACCAGCACAACCGGGGTCTCCGCTGAGCGCCCTTTCTCCGCCTGAACCCAGCAGGATCCTATTATCCCTGCCTAAGGGGTACGACGGAGATACTGCCGGCTGACAGGGGTTTTCTCCTCAAACTAAGCCTGTATCTGGCCACGGTTCACCCAGCTCCATCGGACCGTGAGAAGAGTTACGCCCTCGTCTCGTGCCTCACCAGGAAAGCCCTTGAGTGGGCCAGCGCTGTGTGTAGAGAGGAGGATGTGGCGTTGGACCATTTTGAGGAGTTCACCCGCCATTTCAGGACAGTAATCAACCATCCACCCGAAGGCAGAGCGGCGGGTGAGCGCCTCTACCATCTGAGGCAGGAGACAAGGAGCGCACAGGAGTTTGCTCTGGAGTTTAGGACCCTGGCTGCCGGCGCTGGAAGGAGCGACAGGGCCCTGATCGACCATTACCGCTGTAGTCTACACAAGGACGTCTGTCGGGAGCTGGCCTGTAGAGACACCACCCTCACCTTCGACCAGCTGGCTGGACAACATGCTGGCTACTCGTGGACGTCTAGATCAGGGTCTGGTTGTTCCATCCTCCCGCACCCTCTCTCCTGTACCCATGGAGTTGGGAGGGGTGTGCAGGGAGACCGGAGGGGGTTCCCGCTTCGAGCACCATATGTGGTCGCAGAGGTCACACTGCTGGTCGGTGCCGGGTTGGTTCCTCTGGGAATCAAGGCAGCAGGCAGGGCACTCTGGCGTCACCCCAGGTGAGTAGGCACCATTCTCATCCAGAGCCCTCTGTTGCACATATGTTTGTCTCTGTCACTTTTCCTGAATTTCTCCCGCGTTCCCAGTATAACGCGCTAATAGATTCAGGCGCGGCTGGGAATTTCATTAATAAAAATGTAGCTCATAGTTTAGGGATATGCCTAAATGGGATATGTTCCTGTGGATATGCCTTTCCCCGTTCATGCCTTAGATAGTCGACCATTAGGGTCAGGGTTTATCAGGGAGGTAACCGCACATTTGTGTATGGTAACGCAGGGGGGTCACAAGGAAAAGATGAGTCTTTTCCTTATTGATTCTCCTGCGTATTCTGTGGTGTTAGGCCTACCCTGGTTAGTTTATCATAACCCCACTGTTTCTTGGTCACAGAGGGCTCTCACGGGGTGGTCACGAGAGTGCTCAGGTAGGTGTTTAGGGGTTTCCGTTGGTGCTACTACGGTGGAAAGTCCAGACCGGGTCTCCACCGTGCGCATTCCCCCAGAATATGCCGATTTGGCTCTCGCCTTCTGTAAAAAGAAGGCGACACAATTACCATCCCATCGACGGGGGGATTGTGCGATAGATCTCCTGGTAGATGCTGCATATCCCAAGAGTCACTTGTATCCCCTGTCGCAAGCGGAGACGGTGGCTATGGAGACATATGTCTCTGAATCCCTGCGTCAGGGCTACATTCAGCCCTCCATTTCACCCGTCTCCTCGAGTTTCTTTTTTTGGGGAGAAGAAGAATTGCGGTTTGTGCCCGTGCATTGATTATCGAGGTCTCAATAAAACATCGGTGAGATATAGTTACCCACTACCTCTTATCACTACAGCGATTGAGTCAATGCACGGGGCGCGCTTCTTCACTAAACTGGATCTCAGGAGTGCGTACAATCTGATGCGTATTCGGAAGGGAGAGGAGTGGAAGATGGCATTTAGCACCACCTCAGGTCATTATAAGTACCTCGTCATGCCATATGGGTTGATGAATGCTCAGTCAGTCTTCCAATCATTTGTAGACAAGATTTTCAGAGACCTGCACGGGCAGGGTGTAGTGGTGTATATCGATGATATCCTGATATACTCCGCTACACGCGCCGAGCATGTGTCCATTGTGCGGAAAGTGCTTGCTCACCTGTTGGAGCATGATCTATATGTCAAGGCTGAGAAATGTTTGTTCTTCCAACAATCCGTCTCCTTCCAAGGGCATCGGATTTCCAGGTCAGGAGTGGAGATGGAGAGCGACCGCATTGCAGCCGTGCGTAATTGGCCGAATCCCACCACGGTAAAGGAGGTGCAGCGATTCTTAGGGTTTGCCAACTACTACTGGAGCTTTATCCGGGGTTTTGGTGCTCCCATTACCTCACTGCTAAGGGGGAGCCCGGTGCACTTGCAGTGGTCGGCTGAGGCGAACAGGGCTTTTAGGCACCTGAAGGCTCTGTTTACCTCGGTCCCTGGGTTGGCTCATCCGGATCCCTCTTTGCCATTCATAGTGGAGGTGGACGCATCCGAAGCTGGGATAAGAGCAGTGCTCACTCAGCGCTCGGGTACGCCACTGAAGCTCCGCCCCTGTGCCTTCTTTTCGAAGAAGCTCAGCCAGGCGGAGCAAAAATATGATGTGGGAGACCGGGAGTTGTTAGCTGTCGTAAAAGCCTTGAAGGCATGGAGACATTGGCTTGAGGGCTAAACACCCTTTTCTCATCTGGACTGACCATCGCAATCTGGAGTACATCCGGAAGGTCAGGAGACTGAATCCTCGTCAGGCAAGGTGGGCCATGTTTTTCACCAGTTTGTGTTTACCCTCTCTTACAGACCTGGCTCCCAGAACGTTAAGGCAGAAGCACTGTCCCGGCTGTATGACACAGAGGAGCGGTCCATGGATCCCACTCCCATACTCCCAGCTTCTTGTTTGGTGGGGCCTGTAGTGTGGGAGCTGGACACAGACATTGAGCGGGCGTCACGTGCAGAGCCCTCTCCCCCTCAGTGTCCAGCTGGGCGTCTGTACGTTCCGTCTGCTGTCCGCGACCGACTGATCTATTGGGCCCACACGTCACACTCCTCTGGTCATCCTGGGATTGGTCGGAAGGTGCGCTGTCTTGATGGGAGGTACTGGTGGCCCACTTTAGCTAAGGACGTGAGGATTTATGTTTCCTCCTGCTCAATGTGCGCCCAGTGCAAGGCTCCTAGACACCTGCTCCTTACAACCCTTAACCATTCCACAACGTCCGTGTTCGCTCCTGTTGGTGGATTTTTTAACTGATCTTCCACCTTCACAGGGTAACACCACGATCCTGGTCGTTGTGGATCGTTTTTCTAAGTCCTGTCATCTCCTCCCTTTGCCCGTCTCACTATGTCCCTACAGACTGCGGAGGCCCTGTTTACACACGTTTTCCGGCACTATGGGGTGCCTGAGGATATAGTGTCTGATCGGGGTCCCCAGTTCACATCAAGGGTCTGGAAGGCGTTCATTGAACGTCTGGGGGTCTTGGTCAGCCTTACCTCAGGTTTTCACCCCGAGAGTAATGGGCAGGTGGAGAGAGTTAACCAGGATGTGGGTAGGTTTCTGCGGTCTTATTGCCAGGACCGGCCGGAGGAGTGGGCGAAGTTCGTGCTCTGGGCAGAGATGGCCCAGAACTCGCTACGCCACTCCTCCACTAACCTTTCTCCCTTTCAATGTGTATTAAGTATCAGCCGGTCCTGGCTCCTTGGCATCAGAGTCAGACCGAGGCTCCTGCAGTGGACAATTGGTTCCGGCGCGCAGAGGAAACCTGGGAGGCCGCCCACTTCCACCTTCAGCGTGCCATACTGCGCCAGAAAGTTGGCACAGACCGCCACCGCAGTGAGGCCCCGGTGTTCGCACCAGGGGACAGGGTCTGGCTCTCGACCCGAAACCTGCCCCTCCTCCTGCCCTGCCGGAAGCTGGGTACGCGGTTTGTGGGGCCGTTTAAATCCTGAGGAGAGTGAACGAGGTATGTTATAGGTTACAGCTACCCACTAATTACAATATTAACCCCTCGTTGATTCTCCTGCGCCTGACTTCCCTGCCACCTATACACACGACTCTGACAATGAGTGAGAAAAAGTAGCACACAAAGAGTTTCGCTATGACTTCAACAGGGCATGGCTGGACGAAACAAGTCTCGGGCCCTGGGAAGGCCCACCTCTTG
Source organism: Oncorhynchus masou masou (assembly GCF_036934945.1). Lineage (NCBI taxonomy): Eukaryota > Metazoa > Chordata > Actinopteri > Salmoniformes > Salmonidae > Oncorhynchus > Oncorhynchus masou. The sequence goes on along the minus strand of NC_088241.1, from coordinate 46,830,027 downwards.
GCATCAGAGAGAACATTTGTTTACATCCCTGTTTGTGAGCTTTTCTCCTTTGCCAAGATAATCCATACTGTTGACATGTGTTGCATATCAAGACACTGATTAAACAGCATGATCATTACATTGATGGACATTGTGCTGGGGACAATTAAAGGCCACTCTAAAATATGCAGTTTTGTCACACAACACAGGTGTCTGAGGTTTTGAGGGAGTGTGTAATAAAAAATAAGTATTTAACCAGGCAAGTCAGTTAAGAACAAATTATTATTTACAATGATGGTTCAGGAACGGTGGGCTGCCTTGTTCATGCGCAGAACAACAGATTTTTACCTTGCCAGCTCAGGGATTTGATCTTGCAACCTTTCGGTTACTGGCCCAACACGCTAACCACTAGGCTAACTGCCGCCCCAGGTAGTAGCCTAGTGGTAGCCTAAATGGTCTGCTGACTGCAGGAATGTCCACCAGAGCTATTGCCAGATAATTTAATGTTAATTTCTCTACCATAAGCCGCCTCCAAAGTTGTTTTAGAGAATTTGGCAGTAAGTCTGACCGGCCCCATAACCGCAGACCATGTGTAACCACGCCAGCATAGGACCTCCTCATCTGGCTTCTTCACCTGCTGGAATGTCTGACACACCAACCTGGATAGCTAATGAAACTGTGGGTTTGCACAACCTAAACATTTCTGCACAAACTGTCAGAAACCGTCTCAGGGAAGCTCATCTGCGTGCCCATCATCCTCACCAGGGTCCCGACCTGACTGCAATTCGGATGTCGTAACTGATATCAGTGGGCAAATGCCCACCTTCGATGGCAACTGGCACGCTGGTGAAGTGAGCTCTTCACGGATTAAACCCGGTTTCAACTGTACCAGGCAGATGGCATTCAGCGTGTATGTCGTCGTGTGGGCGAGCGGTTTGCTGATGTCAATGTTGTGAACAGAGTGCCCCATGGTGGCGGTGGGGTTATGGTATGGGCTGGACTAAGATACGGACAACGAACACAATTGCATTTTACCTATGGCAATGTGAATGCACAGAGATATCCTGAGGCCCATTGTCGTGCCACTCATCTGCCTCCATCACCTCATGTTTCAGCATGATAATGCACCCGCCCCATGTCGCAAGGATCTGTACACAATTCCTGGAAGCTGAGAATGTTTCAGTTCTTCCATGGCCTGCATACTCGCCAGACATGCATACTCGCCAGACATGCATACTCCCCAGACACATATCTGTCTTTCCAGTCATGTGAAATCCATAGATTAGGGCGTAATGAATTCATTTCAATTGACTGATTTCCTGATATGAACTGTAACACAGTAAAACCTTTGAAATTGTTGCATGTTGTGTTTTGTATTTTGGTACACTGTAATTTTCTGCAATTGTACATATTTTGCCATGTGTCAGAGAGATGTTTTGTTGTTGCAGCTTTAAAGCTCATATCCTGCAATTATACACATTTTCCCATGAGGCAGGGGTAAAACTTTTTAAAAGCTTAAATTACAGTGCCTCCACGACCCTATTTTGAGAACTTCTGTTCGAAGAGAGCACACACTAGGACAAAGTGTGTGTGTGTGTGTATATGTTTCAAATCAAATCAAAGTGAACTGGTCGCGTACCCATTGTAGCAGATGTTATTGCAGAACACAAAAAATGCTTGTGTTACTAGCTCCTAACGATGCAGTACAAATGTGTGTGTGTGTGTGTGTGTGTGTGTGTGTGTGTGTGTGTGTGTGTGTGTGTGTGTGTGTGTGTGTGTGTGTGTGTGTGTGTGTGTGTGTGTGTGTGTGTGTGTGTGTGTGTGTGTTCGTGCACAAGGCCACACAACTCCAGACCTGATGGCAGTCTTCTCCATGGCGTCTGGCCCATCCACGACGGGCAGGTCGTCAGCCAGAATCTCCTCTGGACTGCGGGGATCGATAAGAATCCCTCTCTTATCCTTATCCTTGATCCCGATCCCTGCAGTGATGGCGTTCCACAAGGCATTCTGGGACTTGGAGCCTGGACAGGAAGGTCAAGGGACAGAGTTCAGGGTTCATATAATGGGTAGGGCAGGGAGTTTTACCCTGACCACATTTTGACATAACCAGGAAAAACTCTGGGCATTACAAATGGAGAAGAATACTTGGATCTGAGAAATGTAATGCAATGAGTAAAGACCATAATGTTACAGATGGTGAGACGCAGCTCAGTGTGTTTTCTTTTGCTAGACTATAGATGTAACACATCAGTCAGTCAGTCAGTCAGGCTAAGCAGGGAGGGTTCGTAACAACTCCATGACGAAACACTGCTGCGGCTGTGGGTGTCTGTCGCCCTCTGTTGATAGGTCTCTAGAATGCACTCAGATTCCACTTGGAACAGGAGGCGTGCATAACACTCTGTCACGTGTCTGTGGTGTATAAACACATGGTGTGATGCTGCCATCTAGCCTATGTATGGTATTATCACAAGACAAAGGTGTCAATGTTGTTGATGAGCATTGCAACAAACAGCTATTCAATTAAACAGCTATTGACTATGAAGAAAATTATATTTGTCATATGCCAGATGTGTATAAAAAGTTTTGAAGTAGCTGGTTCCACCCAATGGGCATGCGTTCTCATAGTGTTTGTGTGTGTGTGTGTGTGTGTGTGTGTGTGTGTGTGTGTGTGTGTGTGTGTGTGTGTGTGTGTGTGTGTGTGTGTGTGTGTGTGTGTGTGTGTGTGTGTGTGTGTGTGTGTGTGTGTGTGTGTGTGTGTGTGTGTGTGTGTTGGACTGTGGTGACTCACGTGCAAAGCGATTCAGTGGTGGAGGGGTAGTCTCCCCAGCCTTGTTGGCAACTGTGAAAACAGAGACCGAGATAATGAATTAACAAATGAGGGAAGAAGAGGTGGAGGAGAGGATCTGAGCAGGGGAGAGGTTGAAGAAGGCGGTTTTAATGAGTGTAGAAATGAACGCATTCTATTCATCTTATTTTATTTGTTTACAAACATGCTTTTTCATGGGCATGACTGGTTGACCAATTTCCTGTTAAAGTTCAGGACAAGCGAAAATAATGTGTGATGTAATGAATAAATTATGAATATATATGAAATAATGAATTAACTAATCCATCAACGAGTTAGAAGATAAAAGATACCCCAAATTTTCCATACACACAAAAAGCTTATTTCTCTAAAATGTTGAGCATAAATGTGTTTACATCCCTGTTAGTGAGCATTTCTCCTTTACCAGGATAATCCATCCACCTGACAGGTGTGGCATATCAAGAAGCTGATTAAACAGCGTGATCATTACACAGGTGCACCTTGTGCTGGGGACAATAAAATGCCACTCTAAAATGTGCACTTTGTCACACAAAACAATGCCACAAAAGTTTTGTAGGAGCATGCAAATGGAATGCTGACTGCAGGAATGTGCACTAGAGCAGTTGACCGATAATTTAATGTTAATTTCTCTACCATAAGCCAATGTCGTTTTAGAGAATTTGGCAGTACGTCCAACCGGCCTCACAACCCCAGACCGCATGTATGGCATTGTGTGGGCGAGCGGTTTGCTGATGTCAACACTGTGAACAGAGTGCCATGGTGGATGTGCGGGTTATAATATTGGGCTGCCATAAGCTATGGACAACGAACACAATTGCATTTAATGGATGGCAATGTGAATGCACAGCGATACCGTGACGAGATCCTGAGGTCCATTGTCGTGCCATTCATCCGCCGCCATCACCTCATGTTTCAGCATGATAATGCACAGCCCCATGTCGCAAGGATCTGTGCACAATTCCTGGAAGTTGAAAATGTCCCAGTTCTTCCATGGTCTGCATACTCACCAGACATGTCACCCATTGAGCATGTTTGGGATGCTCTGGATCGACATGTACGACAGCGTGTTCCAGTTCCCGCCAACATCCAGCAACTTTGCACAGACATTCAAATGGAGTGGGACAACATTCCACAGGCCACAATCAACACCAAGATCAACTCTATGCGAAGGAGATGTGTTACGCTGCATGATACAAATGGTGGTCACACCAGATAGTGACTGGTTTTCTGATCCACGCCCCTACCTTTTCTTAAATGTATCTGTGACCAACAAATGCATATCTGTATTCCCAGTCATGTGAAAAAAACATAAATTAGGGCCCAATGAATTTATTTAAATGGACTGATTTCCTGTAATTCAGTCAAATCTTTTGAAATTGTTGCATGTTGCTTTTGTATTTTTGTTCAGTATAGATGACATTTTTTCCATTTGCCGTCAGTACTCAACTATTCTACTACTAGCTTTGTGATTCCACAGAGTAGTCACCATACTTTAGCACAATGAGTAGCAATTATATTCTGCAAGGTCAAATCAACACGTGCCATGCCACATACCAAAGGCTCATTGAGGTACTGGAGACCTATCCACACACACACACACACACACACTGCAGTTCTATCCCAGTTGCCAGGAGACATGTAGCTAGCTAGTTAACTCGCTTGACTAGCTCCTTTTCCAACCGACACACATCTGTCCCTTTCTGGTAGTGAGAAACAAACACACAGTGTCAACCAACATGATAGAGATGGTAAGCAGATTCTCCTGCTGAGGTCACAGACCTTCTAGTCATAAGTGGTGTTTACACAGTGTGGGAAATACTGTAAACTGAATTTGTATTACATTAGTACGTTACTTTAATGCACAACTATGTATTTGATGGTCTTGAAAGGTCTTCATTTGAAAGTCTAAATAGATGTTATTCCGTTGAGACTAATGGACTACCTGATGAATTATAAAGACTGTGCCATAAGGAATTTAGATTCACAACGTGTTGGCAACAGTATAAGCAAAAGCAATGAATATTATTGTTTATATAAAACAATGTTTTATGTAATGATATATTTGGCTGACCAATATCGATATCATCAAGAATTATTAATTACAAGGATTCACTGTTCAGTTAGGAATTTGTAGGACAGCATGCGCTGCCGTTATTGTAAAGAAGAATGTGTACTTAATTGACCTGCGGGGTCAAATAAAGGTGCAATTAAATAAAACAACTGTCCTTCAAGAGCTTTTAAATTTTACACAAATCATATTGTCCTCATTCAGATAGTGCAGCCTATGTATTGGCAATGAAACAGGCAGTAAGAGATGAAGAGGACGGGAATAAGACCGCTGATATAGAGAATCATTACAGGGCTGGACTGTACTGTGGTTAGGTCATTACATGGGACTACACCTATAATGGGCTACTCTGGGTTACCATGGCATTTTGCTCTACCTACCCCACTGATGACCACCACCTCAAAGACATCTACTGGTCAGAAAGAAGGGAGAGAGAGAGAGAGAGATAGAGAGAGAGAGATAGAGAGAGAGAGAGAGACATGAAGAACAGAAAGGGAAGTAAGAGAGAGTGCAGGTGAAAATGGAAAATGACAGAAAGGAGATAGAACAAAGAGAGAGAACAAGGAAAGAGGTGCAATAAAAAGAAAATAATCGGAGACAGACATCGAGAGTGACAGATTAGTAGAGGAGTGGATCGAAGGGGTCAAGTGAACAAACCAGTGAGCGGGTCTCAGGAGGAGCTGGGTAAGAGGAGATCCACAGGGGCCAGCAGGTAATTAGGAGAAATCAGAGGGTCTCCAGGAGAGGCTGCCCTTAGTAGGGAGTGTGAGAGAGGATGACTAGAGAGTGAGAAGGAGGGAGAGGAAGAATAGAAGGGGAGGGAGAGGAAGAGGAGGGAGGAGTGATCGATTGAGCAATAGAGAGAGAGAGATAATCTGCTGGAAGGAGTGAGGGAGGAGTGAGGGAGGAGAGAGGTAGTAGAGGGAGAGATAAAGAGAGAGAGCGAGGTAGAGAGACAGTGTGTGTTTGTTCACGTAATTTGTGTCGTCTCAGTCGCCACGACGATAGAAGAGTAGTCCCCGGCAGAGCAGAGCAGGGGGAGTCATTACCACTAATGAAGTGGCCTCCTCCATCACTGTCGCCCAGACAATACGTTAACTACTTACACGTCAGACCCTCTCCTCCCTCACCCCTTAGTATTTCCATCTTACCTCCCTCTCTCTCTCTCTTCCTTTCCCTCTTCACTCGCTCTCCTTCCTTCTTTCACTCTTACCTCCCTCTCTCCCTCCTACCCTTCTCTCCCCCTCCTACATGTCTTTCTCCCTCCTACCTGTCTCTCTTTTACCTCTCTCTCTATCCCTCCTCCATCTCTCCCTCTTACTCATCTCTCACCCTCTTACCTCTCTCTCTCACTCTTACCTCTCTCTGCATGTCTCCAAAGCGGTGCCCCAGGTAACCAAAGGTGATATCCCATAACCCCCCTCCCCCCTGCTCCATGCCCCGACAAACCAGAGTCACAGAGATTACCAAACAGGTGTGTGTGTTAATGAGGTCTCCACAGACTACCCTTCCACTGATAGAGGAGGGGACAGGCTAATTTACCACAAACACACACACAAACCCACACATACATGCACTTGTGCGCACACACACTTTCCCTCCTCTACCCTTCCATTCTCTCACATCATGCGTCTTGTGTGCTTTTTAAATTCTATGGTCTATTATCATCTATATTATTGTTGATGTCACTTCATTGTTGGAAAGAGCTTTCAAGATAAGAATTTCAATGTACTGTTTTACACCTGTAGTATCCTGTGTGCGTGGCAAATAAACTATGAAAGTTGAAACACATGCGCACACACGTGCACACACACACATGTACACGTACAAATACACACAAGCATGCACGCACGCACACACACACACACACACAGCAATGTCATATCCTCCCCCGTCCCTTGTCCCCCGTTCCCATAGTAACAGTAATCAGTCATCATCACACACGGCAAGCGTGGGCAGGTAATGTGTGTGTGTGTGTGTGTGTGTGTGTGTGTGTGTGTGTGTGTGTGTGTGTGTGTGTGTGTGTGTGTGTGTGTGTGTGTGTGTGTGTGTGTGTGTGTGTGTGTGTGTGTGCGCGCGCGACGTGGGCAGGTAATGTAAGTGTGAGGTAGGGAGAGGGAGACCCTTATCAGCAAGTCAAAGCGTGAGGGTGTTTAGGTACCTTTCATTTACAGACCACATAGAAGCAGCTGGAACTCTGAACTCGGTCTGTTTACTTACATGGGTCTTCATCATCAACTATATAGTCTACACGATGGGGAACTATTAAGCTACAGCTGTTTACTGTTCATTAACAGCAGATCGCAGCCAGGGTTAGACGGTTAGGTTAGCTGGTTGCATAGTGCTGTAGCTACCGCCGTCACAGATATGTATGGGCTTTAGCCAACTCCTTTGACATTGGTTGTCATACTTCACATGCATGTTTGGCATGATGATTATGTGTCTTCCTTTCCCATGATTCCTTTCCCATCCTCCCATGAATTGGAGAGTCATATATTTCAGAAGGACCCCTGTCATATCTACTGTAAATAGTACCCTACCTCTTTTTGTCCCTTCCACTTTCCCTCCTCTATCCTTTAATTGTCTCTCATCTCTGACCACTGAAGGAACAACAGAACAGAGGAGAGGAGAGGAATGACGGAACATGGAGAGTAGAGGAATGACAGAACATGGAGAGGAGAGGAGGGAGGTTACATAAGATGTACCACTTGACCTTTGAAAGCCTGCAATTACTGCCCTGTTTCTCTGCAAACACACAGTCACACATACACCCCCCCCCCCCCCACATACACACACACACAATGCTCATGTCACTCCTCTCCTCCACCACTCAAACTGTAGATTTGAATCCTTACTTTAAATGCAAATAATTCTACCGTCTTCAACAGCTAACTACTTCCCTATCCTCTGGCTTGACACAGTAAAATAAAACACTTTCTTCTCTCGGCAGTCTCAGTTCTCGACATTTGAAACAGCCATATGGGCAATTCCATGAAAAGAGAATGATGCAAGTCACATTTCCCTTTAAAATGTATGTCAAACAAAATAAAATGATTGCAAAGTTAAACAAACCAACTTCCACTCAAAATCGTACAAAAACAAGTTGATTGTATATGATGGTTTGTGCAGTCACCGTGTTACCAACATTTGCATCTGCACTCAAGTAAATGTGTTTGTGTAACATTTTCTGTGGAAATTGTTATAATTAGTCATTGTGCCTAGAGATGTATGGTTTGTATAACTCCACAATCATTGGTTTATGTTTGGCATACATTTTAAAGTGAAGCGTCTCAGCATCACTCTGTTAACGTGGAATTGTCCCATAAAAGAGAACAAGCTCTGGGGATGAAATGAATGGGATCTCGGAAAGTAATTGTACAGATGTGAGACATTTTGTCTGAAAAAAGAGACGTGTTACAGCCTCCTTCTGTTATCTGCTTTGTTCAGACGACACTGCAATATTCCTCCGCTCAACAGAGAACTAGCTGACGAGATGAGACAAATGTTCACCTCACTGATTTCTGTTCATTATCACCCCCTCTCCATGCATCACACACACGCACACATGCACACACGCACACACACGCGCACACACACACACACACACACACACACACACACACACACACACACACACACACACACACACACACACAGAGAGACTTGACAAACAAAGAGAGGAAAATGAAGATGCCACCAAGATGCATACAATATTGACAGGCTATTTCACTTTTTTTTGATTTTCCTCAACCTATTGAAAAAGAATGACACTTCAGAAGAATAGAGATATATTTCTCTCTGTGTCTCCCTCTGTTTTTGTCTTGATAGACTGTGTACAGACAGTGAACGACTGTACAGACAGTGAATAGACTTGCTAATGATGCAGGGGAAACATACGAAACTGATTTATCTGAATGTTCACACTGTAGGTCAGTTACATTGTGATATCACACAAGAAAATCACACTGTTAAAGTGCAATTTAACTTATATATACAATCATTATATAGAAAAATCGAGAGATACATATATTAAGTGACTGAAGCTTATGCTCAACTATGGCAAAGACAGCCTCAGCCAGTGGTAAAGAACACCATATGTTCAGTTCAGTTTGCAAAGACACACAGCTGCACTCAACTATCCCCTACACACACACTCTCTCTCTCTCACTCACCGATGGTGAAGCTGAACCCATCGATGCTGAAAGTGGCGCTCCGGCACTTTTTAAATCCCTGCTTCTTGGAGCTCTTGGAGCTAGACTCCGTCATCTTTCCTCAACTCCTCACTCTGTCACTGCACTTGTCTTGTATCAAAACTCTTCTCTCTGCTGCCTGTTGTTCTCCCTCTCCTGTGTTTTCCCTCTCTCTCCGTTGGAGGCTCCGTGAGGTGAAGGGGTCCCCCCTCAGCCCGTCCCCCAGGAGAAGTGCACGGCGCGGGGGTATCACCAGAGACTCTCTCCCCTGGGTAGTAACGGTGGTGGAGCCAGGTAGGTGTTGTAAGAGAGAGTTAGCGGAGAAAGGCTAAAGCTCTAGCGCTAACTGAGATGTGGCACTAGGGACGGAGCATTAGCGCCGTCCAGTCTAACTGTGCATCCTTACTTCAGGCCCGCTAAGAGCTCTTCAGGAGCCTATAGCTCTAACTCTCTCTCTTTCTGTGTTTCTCTGTTTCCCTTTCTTACTCCAGCTCTCCCTCTCTCTGTCCAGCTATCTCTGGCACAACCACTCACCACAGCTACAGAGGAACCCATGTGGGAGAATACAGAAGATATAAACCTCTCTCTCTCCCACCTCCCTCCCTCCCTCCCTTCCCTGTAGTAATCTCTATGACCCTCCACACTGTTCTGCTCCTACAGCAGTTGATTAGTCCCTCTCTCTGTCACATCTCCCCCTTCTCTCTCTCTTTCTCCCTCTCTTTCTCTTTCTCAACCTCCTTGCCCAAAGTTGCTATCAGAATCATGTTTCTCTTCACCCTGTTGTAGGTGTGCTAATATGGATGTTTCTCTTGCTGCGTACATGCCTGTGTTCATGTGTGTCTGTGTGTATTTGTGCATGGGTGTGTGCATGAGTGTCTGTGTGTATGTTTATTTGTGTTTGGTTGCATTAGTCGCTTGTTGCTGATCCACCAAAATATTTACTTTGCCTCATCGCTAAGAACGCTGTAATGGCTGACCTGGGAGACTTGAATGCACACAAGCAAACACACAGACACACCCACATACTGCTCTGTTGCTGTGCAGGGACACATCCACGATTATTCTTTAATGCCATTTCATTAGTCAACTAGGTCTGCAGGTGCATAGATCCTCTTACATTGGAAGTTACTTTACTGATAGTAGTGGATGAGGTTCTGTCAACTGGACTACATCCCATTAATATATCAACTGCGAGGTCGTATCCTGATTAAGTGCAATGATTGACTAGGCTCTTGAGGAAGATATCCTGCACACTGGGACCGTGCTATCATTGTATAGTATACTGATTACATTGAAGAAGTCCTTAAGACTGTGTGAAAGGTTTTTACATGAAAGTGCCTCAGAAAACTGCAGACTGTAGAACAATGACAGGTTTCAGTAAAGACTCCATCATTTCCCCCGACATCCATAATGTAAACACAGTCTGCACCACTACTCACTACTGTTCGTCTAGTGCCACTTCTGATTTCTTGTTTCACCAATTATTTCTGAAAAGGTGTGTGTTTGTGTTTTTATTTTTTGATTGTAAATAGTTATCGGGCACCATTGTTCACAGGCATCAATACAGACTACAGCCTCACAAAAGATGCTGTTCTTCTCAGCTGTTGGAGTCGTAGCACAGACATTCGCCTCAAGGTCTCTCTTCCAACACAGAACAAGAGGAACGATTACACAATATCTCCCTTAGTAACAACAGAACCCTTCAGTTCACTTACATTGACGTGGTCATCTCAAAAGATCGTACTGTGCTATAGCGGGAGGTAGGAGATCTCAGAGGAGAGAGTTGTTCTCAGGCTATAGGGTGGTTTTCACAGTCTGTTGAATATCTACCGGGGAGTACTAATAACGTGATCCAGTTGAATTGAATTGAACATGTCGACGTAGAAAATATCCCACACGGACACGTCCAGACTGTGCAGTTTCCGCAGAACCAAGTATTTCATGTGACCATCCCCATGGAGTGAAGGTGTGAAGTACAGGAGCGTCAACAGTGCGTCACCCTTCTACATTCAGTCTCTCAAACACCTGTCTTGTGGCACCTGTGAAACCAGTCATGCCAGAGGGTTTCATTGTATAATGGCGCATGCAGTTTCATCTAGAATAGAGACTCTATGGCCAGAACAGATTTGATTTGTAAAAGAACAGACACACAAATGCAACATGCAACAATTTCGAAGATTTTACTGAGTTACAGTTCACATAAGGAAATCAGTGTAATTGAAATAAATTCATTAGGCCCTAATCAATGGATTCCTGGGAAAAGGTAGGGGTTTGGATCAGAAAATCAGTCAGTATCTGGTGTGACCACCATTTGCCTCATGCAGTACGACACATCTTCTTCGCATAGATTTAATCAGGCTGTTGATTAAGGCCTGTGGAATGTTGTCCCACTCCTCTTCAATGGCTGCGCGAAGTTGCTGGATATTGGCGGAAACTGAAACACGCTGTCGTACACTTCAATCCAGAGCATCCCAAACATGCTCAATGGGTGACATGTCTGGTGAGTATGCAGGCCATGGAAGAACTGGGACATTTTCAACTTCCAGGAATTATGTACAGGTCCTTGTGACATGGGGCTGTGCATTATCATGCTGAAACATGAGGTGATGGAGGCAGATGAATGGCACGACAATGGGCCTCAGGAACTCGTCACGGTATCTCTGTGCATTCACATTGCCATTGATAAAATGCAATTGTGTTTGATGTCCGTAGTTGATACCTGCCGATACCATAATCTCACCTCCACCATGGGGCCGTCTGTTCACAACGTTGACATCAGCAAACCACTCGCCCACACATACACGTGGTCTGCTGTTGTGAGGCCAGTTGGACATACTGCCAAATTCTCTAAAACGATGTTGGAGGTGGATTATGGTAGAGAAATTAACAGTAAATTGTCTGGCAACCGCTCCGGTGGACATACCTGAAGTCAGCATGCCAATTGCATGCTCCCTCAAAATTTGAGACATCTGTGGCATTATGTAGTAACAAAACTGCACCTTTTAGAGTGGCCTTTTATTGCCCCCCGCACAAGGTGCACCTGTGTAATGATCATGCTGTTTAGTCCGAATCTTGATATGCCACACCTGTCAGGTGGATGGATTATCTTGTCAATTTAGAAATGCTCACGTAGAGGGATGTAAATACATTTGTGCACAACATTTGAAGGAAATAAGCTTTTTGTGCATGTGGAAAGTTTCTGGGATCTTTTATTTCAGCTCATGAAACATGGGACCAGCACTTTACCTATTTTTAACTGAAGGACGAACATATAAAATGGGTCATCACATTTAAATGCAGTTCATGAATGTTGCACTAAATCACACAAACCACAGATGTCTGGAACAAGGACCATTAACTATTTTTTGGCACAGCTGACCCAGCACACCCCCTGCTTTAACAGAAAACAGGCTTTGGGCCTCCTCCTCTTCATGCTTACAGCATATGAATCTGACACAGTCAAATATAACAAGGGATAGTTCTGATATCCTACATATCCTAAACATACATAATTAACAAAACACACTATGACATATGGGCAGGTACTATGAGCTTTTGCCACTAGCAAATGCTAATATTGTCACGCCCTGACCTTAGAGCCTTTTTATGTCTCTATTTGGTTTGGTCAGGTTGTGATTTGGGTGGGCATGTTCTTTATTTCTGGCCGAGTGTGGTTCCCAATCAAAGGCTGCTGTCTATCGTTGTCTCTGATTGGGGATCATACTTAGGCAGCCCTTTTTCCCACCTGTGATTGTAGGTAGTTGTCTATGTGTAGTGGCCTGCGAGCACTACGTAGCTTTACGTTCGTTTGTTATTTCTTGTTTTGTTGGCGACATTCTAAATAAAAGTATAATGTACGCTCACCACGTTGCGCCTTGGTCCACTTCTTCCGATGGGCGTGACAGAACTACCCACCACAAAAGGACCAAGCAGCGTGGAGAAAGGGACTCATGGACTTGGGAGGAAATCAAGGACAGTAAAGGACCCTGGAGGCAGGCTGGGGAATATCGCCGTCCAAAGGAGGAGATAAAGGCAGCGAAGGAGGAGTGGTGACGGTATGAGGAGGCAAGTCATCGAAGCAGACACGAGAGGCAGCCCCCCAAAAAATGTTTTGCGGGTGGGCACACGGGGAGATTGGCGGAGTCAGGTTATAGACCTGAGCCAACTCCCCGTGCTTACCGCTGGGAGCGAGTGACCGGGCAGGCACCATGTTATGCGGTAAAGTGCACGGTGTCTCCGGTGCGCATGCACAGCCCGGTGCGCTCGGAGCCAGCTCTCCGCAAGTGCGACGCTAGAGTGGGCATCCAGCCAGGGCGGATTGTACCATCTCAGCGCCATTGGTCTCCGGTGCCGGCTCTGCGCACTGTGTCTCCGGTGCGCTGTGACTGCTCAGTGCATCCTATGCCTGCGCTCCGCCCGTGCCGGGCTAAAGTGAGAATTCAGCCAAGAGGAGTGGTGCCAGGGATCAGCACCAGATCTCCAGTGCTCCCCCACAGCCCGGTTCATCCTGTGCCTGCTCCCAGAACCAGGCCTCCTGTATGTCTCCCCAGCCTGGTGGGCCCTGTGGCAGCTCCACTCACCAGGCCTCCTGTATGTCTCCCCAGCCTGGTGGGCCCTGTGCCTGCTCCCAGAACCAGGCCTCCTGTATGTCTCCCCAGCCTGGTGGGCCCTGTGGCAGCCCCACTCACCAGGCCTCCCGTATGTCTCCCCAGCCTGGTGGGCCCTGTGGCAGCCCCACTCACCAGGCTACCTATACGTCTCCTCCCACCACTGATGATCCATGGCACGAAGCCTCCAGTGATGATCCATGGCACAAAGCCTCCAGTGATGATCCATGGCACAAAGCCTCCAGTGATGATCCATGGCACAAAGCCTCCAGTGATGATCCATGGCACAAAGCCTCCAGTGATGATCCAGAGCACAAAGCCTCAAGTGATGATCCATGGCACAAAGCCTCCAGTGATGATCCATGGCACGAAGCCTCCAGTGATGATCCATGGCACGAAGCCTCCAGTGATGATCCATGGCACAAAGCCTCCAGTATAATGTACGCTCACCACGCTGCACCTTGTTTCACTTCTTCCGACGGGCGTGACAAATATTACTACTCTGAAGCCAATCAGCAGAGTTCACAAACATAGCTGTTAGTCAACTGATCATCAAACCTGGGTTCAACTATTATTTTAAATATTTAAATTACTTTCACATATATATTCAGATATTTGTTATTTGAAAAGACAAGTGGTTGAATATTGGCAGGTATTTTAAAATACCCATTACACAATGTATTTTCAAATTAAATTAAATTCTCCCATGCATATGAACCCAGGTCCTAGGAGTCTTTGAAAAAAACTTTATTTGGAAATATGTATTTGAGAAACAAATCTAATAGTAGGCTATTTATTGAAGATACTTTCAAATACTTCCAATAGAAGTAGCTGATTATGGCCACAGTATTTGAAAGCACTCAAATACACAGAAAGTAAATATTAAAATATCAAAATACATGTATTGAAACCCAGATCTGGTAGTCATGCAAAA